>NC_060953.1:44862625-44910125 GCF_022045245.1 Lucilia cuprina | reverse complement strand
GGGTTATGATACAAGCAAACCATTGCTATGAAAAATTTGTTCAAAAATACAGTGATAGTTGAAAGCGCGACATTTTTATCTAAACACATTTTGCTAAGGCACATCATGGATGTTCGACTAAATTCATCAAAATTGGCTTTATTTGCAAGTTTTATTAATGATTTAATGAAAAACTGGTGGGCGTCAAAAATATAAAAGGATTGCATGTTTTATGGACCAAATAAAATTTACTTAGATTTAAAATGTATCACTAATGTAAAAACATATTTCATTGTAATTTCACCATTTTAACTGCATTTTCTTATAAACTTTTGACATACAATTTTTATGTGAACTGCATTTTTGTCAAATTTTGCAAATTCGCGATTTTATGCAATTTTTTTTTTTTTACTACGTAATTTAATATTTGTGGAGCCTAAAATGAGTTTGGATAAGTCTTCAAGAAACTTTATATATTTAAGATATTAACACTTAGAAAAAATAGGTTTTAACTTTAATATAGAAAATAGAAAATTTAACAATCTTAGCAATCGTTGGTAAACTCTACAAAATTTAATGTTTGAATGTTTTGCATGTTTACTATTCTAAAATGGTTTCGGAAAAGGCTTTAAAACTTCGCGACAAACGAAAACAATATATTGAACAAAAAAAAAAAAACAAAATTTGAAAAGGAGAGATATTCGCAAAAAAAATGTGAATATAAATATTTGTTATAAATCTAATAGTTTTAGTATAAAATTATAATACATATTTTTAAATTTGTTTGTTAATAAAATATACGTTATTTATCGAAAAATAGAAATTTTTAATAAACTCCATAAAATTTTCTTTCAGTGTATTTTACAAATTGTTAAAGATTCATTTTATGGCTTATTTCTAATATCTCTTAAATAGTTTTATTGTTCTGTGATAGATTTTATCATGAAAATTAATTTTGAGAGTTTTTTTTTAATTTATACTTCAAACCGCCATAACTTCTGCGCCACTTGATAAAAATCATTAACGCGAACGGATTTATAATGTAAATAGACAGCTTTTCATTTGCTCTAAATATTTTGAATGTGCCATTAAATTTAATTTTTTTATTTTTTTAACTCAAAAATCAAAAGATTTTAAGAATTCCCCATATATGAATGTTACTTGTATGATTCTTCATACGACAAAACATTAGCACCAATAACAAATTAAACAAAAATAAATGAAATAAATAAAATTATTTGTAATTTGAAACTTGCAAATTGTCTAGAAATTATTAAATAATTAATTTCAAATAAATGGGACAAAATCTAATGAAAATTTTTTTTTTATAATTTTTAGAAAATTTAATGTGTAAATATGCTATAGACAGGAATAGACTAGACTATAGGCTAGACTATAAACTAGACTATAGGCTACACTATAGACTAGACTGTAGACTAGAGCATAGACTAGACTATAGACTAGACTATAGACTAGACTATAGACTAGACTATAGACTAGACTAGACTATAGACTAGACTATAGACTAGACTATAGACTAGACTATAGACTAGACTATAGACTAGACTATAGACTAGACTATAGACTAGACTATAGACTAGACTATAGACTAGACTATAGACTAGACTATAGACTAGACTATAGACTAGACTATAGACTAGACTATAGACTAGACTATAGACTAGACTATAGACTAGACTATAGACTAGACTATAGACTAGACTATAGACTAGACTATAGACTAGACTATAGACTAGACTATAGACTAGACTATAGACTAGACTATAGACTAGACTGTAGACTAGACTATAGACTAGACTATAGACTAGACTATAGACTAGACTATAGACTAGACTATAGACTAGACTATAGACTAGACTATAGACTAGACTAGACTATAGACTAGACTATAGACTAGACTATAGACTAGACTATAGACTAGACTATAGACTAGACTATAGACTAGACTATAGACTAGACTATAGACTAGACTATAGACTAGACTATAGACTAGACTATAGACTAGACTATAGACTAGACTATAGACTAGACTATAGACTAGACTATAGACTAGACTATAGACTAGACTATAGACTAGACTATAGACTAGACTATAGACTAGACTATAGACTAGACTATAGACTAGACTATAGACTAGACTATAGACTAGACTATAGACTAGACTATAGACTAGACTATAGACTAGACTGTAGACTAGACTATAGACTAGACTATAGACTAGACTATAGACTAGACTATAGACTAGACTATAGACTAGACTATAGACTAGACTATAGACTAGACTATAGACTAGACTATAGACTAGACTATAGACTAGACTATAGACTAGACTATAGACTAGACTATAGACAAGACTATAGACTAGACTATAGACTAGACTATAGACTAGACTATAGACTAGACTATAGACTAGACTATAGACTAGAATATAGACTAGACTATAGACTAGACTATAGACTAGACTATAGACTAGACTATAGACTAGACTATAGACTAGACTATAGACTAGACTATAGACTAGACTATAGACTATAGACTAGACTATAGACTAGACTATAGACTAGACTATAGACTAGACTATAGACTAGACTATAGACTAGACTATAGACTAGACTATAGACTAGACTATAGACTAGACTATAGACTAGACTATAGACTAGACTATAGACTAGACTATAGACTAGACTATAGACTAGACTATAGACTAGACTATAGACTAGACTATAGACTAGACTATAGACTAGACTATAGACTAGACTATAGACTAGACTATAGACTAGACTATAGACTAGACTATAGACTAGACTATAGACTAGACTATAGACTAGACTATAGACTAGACTATAGACTAGACTATAGACTAGACTATAGACTAGACTATAGACTAGACTATAGACTAGACTATAGACTAGACTATAGACTAGACTATAGACTAGACTATAGACTAGACTATAGACTAGACTACAGACTGGACTTTAGACTAGACTATAGACTAGACTATAGACTAGATTATAGACTAGACTATAGACTAGACTGTAGACTAGACTATAGACTAGACTATATATTAGACTAGACTATAGACTAGACTATAACCTTTAACTATAGACTAGATTACAGACTATACTATTTACTGGATTTTAGACTGAACTATAAAATAGACTATAGACTATACTAATTTTACTCTTCTGTTGAAATGTGTATATCTGCCAAATATTTGACTTAATACTGTTGGTTTGTCTTTGTGTAACACTGTAGGGTATTGATAAGGATGTGGGTCAGTTGAAGACTTTTCATTAAATAAAAGAAATTGTTTTTTTTAATATTTTAATTTAATCAAAGTTAAGTAAAAACAAAAAAAAACACAAAAAACAAGTTTTTTTTTCATTGTTGTAAATGTAGTTTTTGCTTTCAGTTGTCATATTAAGAATGTATGAAAATAAAGTTTGCTGTTTAAGTCTTTTGTTTTTATGTCACAGCTGGAAAAATTCCTTATAATTCTCACGCTTCTTAATGGCATATCATTGGTAATGAAAGTGAATAAACCAAATATGCTTCAATACAATGATTTATTACATAATATCGTGACGAAAAACGTGCTTTGCAAGAATAGCCAAATTGTCCAAATGAATTAAAATTTAAACTGACGTCAAAATTCATGTATATATGTGTATGGTTACTCGAAACAGACAGACATTCTGTTGTGGTATGTCTACGATTTAGCACACTTCCTTATAATTTTTCGATGCGATAACCGATATAATCAAATGTCTGTTTAATGTGAACGTGTTTGTGTGTGTGTTTGTTTGTGTTACTATGTGTGACACAATCACAAATTTAATCAAAATATTTTGTACATATATTTGTAATTTAATGAAATGATATCAATAATCGAAACATTACTTAATTGTTATTCAAAATCAGTAGTAAACGTCAAATGCATTACAAAACTTTCTATTGTGACACATTCAATTATATTGAATTGTATCTCAATTTTATAACAACACATTGACATTATTACTTAAATTGATAGTTTTTTGTTTACGTTTTCGATATAAAACAATTAATATTTAATTCTATATTTTTTTGCTAATTATTTAAGTTGTTAATGGGCGTGTGTTCGATGACCCTCTAGTGAACCTCATATTAAATATTGATATTTGTTTTATGTGGTTAATAATTTTTTTTATTAAATTCTGTCACGCGTTTTTATGAAATTTTATTTTTCAAAATTATTTAATTAAATACTTGAAATTCACTTTCATTTATTTTAGTTTTTTATTTGTTTTTTCCCTTTATAATTTTTTTATTTTCTTTCGTCATTAATGTTTTTTTCTTGTGATTATTAACATACAGGTCAGGTTTTTGTTTTAACAAAAGCTTTTACTTAATGCAAAAACCGTTAAGCTTAATTTAAAAACAATTTATTATTTATAAATAATGTTTTGCAGGTACATATTTGTTATTTATGTCTATAAATACCTTTGATTTACAATTTAGGTTTTGAATTGCAATCTTTGAATTTTTAAGAAATTAATGGAAAATTTTTGTAAATTATATAAAAGTGTATAAGTTATGTGAATGTAAAGATATTTTTATGGTTTTTATAAATAATTTATTCATTTATTTAATGCAACTAAATTGTGTTGTATTTTAAAGTTGGTGTGCAATATATTTTAAACTTTTTGTAATTTAATGTAAGTTCTTGTTTAGTTCTAGTTCAGTTTTAGTAAAGTTCTAGTTCAGTTCTAGTTCAGTTCTAGTTCAGTTCTAGTTCAGTTCTAGTTCAGTTCTAGTTCAGTATAGTTCAGTTCTAGTTCAGTTCTAGTTCAGTTCTAGTTCAGTTCTAGTTCAGTTCTAGTTCAGTTCTAGTTCAGTTCTAGTTCAGTTCTAGTTCAGTTCTAGTTCAGTTCTAGTTCAGTTCTAGTTCAGTTCTAGTTCAGTTCTAGTTCAGTTCTAGTTCAGTTCTAGTTCAGTTCTAGTTCAGTTCTAGTTCAGTTCTAGTTCAGTTCTAGTTCAGTTCTAGTTCAGTTCTAGTTCAGTTCTAGTTCAGTTCTAGTTCAGTTCTAGTTCAGTTCTAGTTCAGTTCTAGTTCAGTTCTAGTTCAGTTCTAGTTCAGTTCTAGTTCAGTTCTAGTTCAGTTCTAGTTCAGTTCTAGTTCAGTTCTAGTTCAGTTCTAGTTCAGTTCTAGTTCAGTTCTAGTTCAGTTCTAGTTCAGTTCTAGTTCAGTTCTAGTTCAGTTCTAGTTCAGTTCTAGTTCAGTTCTAGTTCAGTTCTAGTTCAGTTCTAGTTCTAGTTCTAGTTCAGTTCTAGTTCAGTTCTAGTTCAGTTCTAGTTCAGTTCTAGTTCAGTTCTAGTTCTAGTTCAGTTCTAGTTCAGTTCTAGTTCAGTTCTAGTTCAGTTCTAGTTCAGTTCTAGTTCAGTTCTAGTTCAGTTCTAGTTCAGTTCTAGTTCAGTTCTAGTTCAGTTCTAGTTCAGTTCTAGTTCAGTTCTAGTTCAGTTCTAGTTCAGTTCTAGTTCAGTTCTAGTTCAGTTCTAGTTCAGTTCTAGTTCAGTTCTAGTTCAGTTCTAGTTCAGTTCTAGTTCAGTTCTAGTTCAGTTCTAGTTCAGTTCTAGTTCAGTTCTAGTTCAGTTCTAGTTCAGTTCTAGTTCAGTTCTAGTTCAGTTCTAGTTCAGTTCTAGTTCAGTTCTAGTTCAGTTCTAGTTCAGTTCTAGTTCTAGTTCAGTTCTAGTTCAGTTCTAGTTCAGTTCTAGTTCAGTTCTAGTTCAGTTCTAGTTCAGTTCTAGTTCTAGTTCAGTTCTAGTTCAGTTCTAGTTCAGTTCTAGTTCAGTTCTAGTTCAGTTCTAGTTCAGTTCTAGTTCAGTTCTAGTTCAGTTCTAGTTCAGTTCTAGTTCAGTTCTAGTTCAGTTCTAGTTCAGTTCTAGTTCAGTTCTAGTTCAGTTCTAGTTCAGTTCTAGTTCAGTTCTAGTTCAGTTCTAGTTCAGTTCTAGTTCAGTTCTAGTTCAGTTCTAGTTCAGTTCTAGTTCAGTTCTAGTTCAGTTCTAGTTCAGTTCTAGTTCAGTTCTAGTTCAGTTCTAGTTCAGTTCTAGTTCAGTTCTAGTTCAGTTCTAGTTCAGTTCTAGTTCAGTTCTAGTTCAGTTCTAGTTCAGTTCTAGTTCAGTTCTAGTTCAGTTCTAGTTCAGTTCTAGTTCAGTTCTAGTTCAGTTCTAGTTCAGTTCTAGTTCAGTTCTAGTTCAGTTCTAGTTCAGTTCTAGTTCAGTTCTAGTTCAGTTCTAGTTCAGTTCTAGTTCAGTTCTAGTTCAGTTCTAGTTCAGTTCTAGTTCAGTTCTAGTTCAGTTCTAGTTCAGTTCTAGTTCAGTTCTAGTTCAGTTCTAGTTCAGTTCTAGTTCAGTTCTAGTTCAGTTCTAGTTCAGTTCTAGTTCAGTTCTAGTTCAGTTCTTGTTCAATTCTAGTTCAGTTCTAGTTCAAATATAATTCGTTTACATTGTTTATAATAATTTTTGCACATAACTTGTAGTAAGCATGAGCAAAAATTTTAAGAAGTTCTAAAAACTGGTTTAAGCTTTAAAGTTTAAACTCTTTTGGTATAATTTTTCTTTTTTATCTCAAATAATTCATTCAGTTCATCTCATTTTATCATTTTCAGTAATAAATAACATAAACCATGAGTTTAACGTGGCTGTGCTTAGAAAACACCTCAAAAATAGTTTTATTTTTAATTGCATTTACGGTGTTGATAGCACACACAACATGTACAACAGCAACAACAACAAACAAAGATACTGCCACAACACATGCGGAAACAACACATATCAATACACTGGCAGATGAAATAGAAAAGGAAGAATTTGTTGATACAGATTCCCAGCAGCCACATTCACGTAGAAAACGTTTAGTATGGATTACAGATGATGGACGTTTGGCATTGCCGCCAGGCACTACATTAACATTTACCCCCACCATAGCTTTACCATTGGTCAGACATCCTCCGGAGGGTTTCTTCTCAAACATGTCTATCAGTTTTCCCGTAACAAGTGAGTAAATATAAATAAATATTTAAATAGCACAAAAACAAAAGTAAAATCTTTTAAATATTATATTTTAGTTGATTTCGATAAATTGGGTTTGACCGACAATCAAAATCCTTTGGGTGATTTGCCACCTATATTTTCACGTTCATTTGGTCATTCGGCGGGCGAAATGTTGGGCAACTACATGACTAAATATTTACATTTCAAACGGAAACGTGATTTAAGCGAACAACAAAAACAATATACACAATCGAGAAATTCTAATTTCAATATCAAGGAACATGTTAATGATGATCATGTTGATTTGCCTCAATTGCCAGAACGTTTTAAACATATATTCCATGGCGGTGAAAGGTATTAATTGTTTTTTTTTTGGCTTTTACTATCATGTAATGTAAATAGAAATGTAATTGATTTTATTTTTGTTTTCTAGAGTAATTTTATATGGTGTAGTAGAAGATTTTCTCTCTACATTCGGCATGAATGGCAAGGCATGTCTGTTGCGCACGATCTGTGAGGTTCATTCGAGAAAAATCGATCATTATGGTGTGTTCGGTGAAATGGCAAAATTGTTCTTGACGTAAGTGTATAGCAAATATTTTTAAATATGTAGGGTGATCATTGAGTTCTACTTAAGTTCCTGTTCAGTTCTAGTTCAGTTCTAGTTCAGTTCTAGTTCAGTTCTAGTTCAGTTCTAGTTCAGTTCTAGTTCAGTTCTAGTTCAGTTCTAGTTCAGTTCTAGTTCAGTTCTAGTTCAGTTCTAGTTCAGTTCTAGTTCAGTTCTAGTTCAGTTCTAGTTCAGTTCTAGTTCAGTTCTAGTTCAGTTCTAGTTCAGTTCTAGTTCAGTTCTAGTTCAGTTCTAGTTCTAGTTCAGCTCTTTTAGTTTTAGTTCCCTTTCACAAAACATTTGATTTAGCTTATTCATTCTAAATTCTCTCTTCGCAGTGTTACAAGATCACCTTTTTCGGATCTGATACCAGAATATGTAACAGCTCAAGAAATTGGTGAAGGCCGTACAGCACCCGGGGAATGTTTCCCATATCACAAAGAATGTCCCAGAAGTGTATTTAAAGTTCTGCAAACTCATAAATACAGGTAATTAAAAACTCAAATAATTATAGATATTTTTTTAATATTTATTTTTCAGAGAACCCCCTAAAGGTGAATATCACGAGCAAGAGGCAGTAGAAATAACCAAACCCCAACTACCCGAAAATTTATCAGCTGCAGAAATTTTAGAACAACAAGTTACAGAAATGGTAAATCCTGTAGACAATGAAATTGAGGAAACTCAATACAATAAAGCCAAAAGTAATAATCAATATTCCATGTAAAGTTTGTAAAATATTAAAAAAAACAAATAATACTTGAACCAAGAATTTAAAATATGAAACATAATATATATTTTTGTGTTGTTTTATATTTAGTTAATTAAATATTTATTGAATTTATTTATAAAATTATTTATTTATTTATTTATTTATTTATTTATTTATTTATTTATTTATTTATTTATTTATTTATTTATTTATTTATTTTTTGTTGTAAATGTTGTAGATTTTATATGTAAATGCAAATGAGTGTTCTATGAAAGTCATATTTTAGTTAAATAAGACATTGTAAGAGAAAATGTAAATTATATAAATGTTGGCTAATTTATTTTTTTAAATGTTTATTTATTTTTTATGCTTATTGTAAATAATATTATTAAACGAATTAAATATTATCTTAATTATTTTATTGTAGAGTAGTGTTTAATAAAATTGAAAGAAAATAATAACTTTTAAATAAATTATGAAAGTAAATATATTTTTTGAATAGTCTGTTCTTTTCTAGTTTTTCTTTAGTACTGTTCTAGTTCTGTTCTACATCTGTTCTAGTTCTGTTTCAGTTCTGTTCTAGTTCTGTTTTAGTGCTGTTCTGTTCTAGTTCTGTTCTAGTTCTGTTCTAGTTCTGTTCTAGTTCCGTTCTAGTTTCGTTCTAGTTCTGTTTTGTTCTAGTTCTGTTCTAGTTCCGTTCTAGTTTCGTTCTAGTTCTGTTTTGTTCTAGTTCTGTTCTAGTTCTGTTCTAGTTCTGTTCTAGTTCTGTTCTAGTTCTCTTCTAGTTATGTTCTAGTTCTGTTCTAGTTCTGTTCTAGTTTTGTTCTAGTTCTGTTCTAGTTCTGTTCCAGTTCTGTTCTAGTTCTGTTCTAATTCTGTTTTAGTTCTGTTCTAGTTCCGTTCTAGTTCTGTTCTAGTTCTGTTCTAGTTCTAGTTCTGTTCTAGTTCTGTTCTAGTTCTGTTCTAGTTCTGTTCTAGTTCTGTTCTAGTTCTGTTCTAGTTCTGTTCTAGTTCTGTTCTAGTTCTGTTTTAGTTCTGTTTTAGTTATGTTCTAGTTCTGTTTTAGTTCTGTTCTAGTTCTGTTCTAGTTCTGTTCTAGTTCTGTTCTAGTTCTGTTCTAGTTCTGTTCTAGTTCTGTTCTAGTTCTGTTCTAGTTCTGTTCTAGTTCTGTTCTAGTTCAGTTTTAGTTCTGTTCTAGTTCTGTTTCAGTTCTATTTAATTTACAATAACAAATTATTTAGCCTTTTCCATAACGATTCCTCTTCTTTAATAATATTACTTAATTCTAATATTCCATTTATTCAAATGTAACGGTAATTTTCTTTTAATCTATTTAATACAACTCTATATAAAGATAAACTCAACCCAACTTGTAATTCACCACAAAACGGTATTTTTGTTATTGTTTATCTCACCAAACCAGTCAGCTGATTACAATGACAAATTAGAATTTTTTTCTTCTTCTTTTTCTCTTCTATTCGATGTCATTTGTGCAGAAGTGAACAAGAAGTCAAAGAATAACAAAAACAAAAATTTATTGCCATAAATAAATTTGTTGGAAAAATAGTGACAACATTGCGAGAAGTAGAGAAGTGATAGAAATAAATAAAACAATAAAACATTAATTATTAAAAAATTGTTTTTAATTAAAATAAATTTGCATAATACAAGTTTATATAAAAAGTATATCAAGTGAAGTGGAATAAATACAAAATCAAAATAAATACAAGGCCGTCCATTAACTTGAAAATAAAAAAAAAGAAAGAAAATTTTTATATCTTTGTGATAATTGGGCTGAATTTAAACATATGAATAAAAAAAATGTGTGTGCTTTTGATGATTAAGAAAGTGTTCCAAAAGTAAACCACCGGTGTATGGATAAGCAGTCAATATAAGAGAAAAATAAAGATTTTTTTTAATTTTATTTCATTTTAAAAAGTGCAACAACAACTAAGAACAACAAGTTAAGATAACAATAAAAATAAAAATATTTATTAATAATTATATTTATTATACTATATGGTGGATCAGCTAAACGAAAAAAATATAAATTACGTGGCCCTGAATGTGTTTCAATGTTCTAGCTGGTTTTTAAACACTTCTGTGTTCCCCACTGTGTCCCCAAGGTATAATTGTATAGCAGAGGGTCACTCATAGGGTCCGGCATTTGTCTACTTTGTTGGCTGCCAAAGTGAGAGTTGTATCTGAATTTTATTAACGAATGTGTTTGACCAAAGAAATCTCCAACAATTGTGAATTATTTTCATGTAGTATTTGCTAAACTCTTAAATAAACAAACAAACAATCACAACAATTAATACAATGGAATTCATTAAACAATTTAATGGTGGTGGTGTTAACGATATAGCCCCACCCCAAATGGCGCCCTCAGCAACACCACAAGTCACTATAGCCGAATCGAACAACACAGTGCTGCTCAATAATGATTCTGGCTCACAATCTGAAGAATCTGATTTGGAATTTATTGACAATAGCACCGTAGAGTTACGTGGTTATCTAAGTAAATGGACCAATTATATTTATGGCTGGCAACCACGCTATATTGTTTTAAAAGATGGCACTTTATCCTATTACAAATCAGAATCGGAATCAGATTTTGGCTGTCGTGGTGCAATAAGTTTAAGTAAAGCCACCATTAAGGTAAGTTGGAAAAGTAAGAGAATTTAATGTAATGTTAAATACGAGGTCATTTTACATATAAAAAACAAAATCAAAATGTATAAAATAACATCAAACAAGTTTAGTAGTTGTCAGTTCAGCGCTATTATGTAGAACATTAAAACACGCTTTGCTTTTTGTTCTATTTTTAAAATTCAATTAAGAGATCCAATCATGTATAAGTGACTTTTGACCACAAAAGTTTCATTGATACAATTAGATATTAGTTGTTGATTTTTTTATTTTTAAATATATACGGGTATACTGGAAAAACATTAGGTGGGTCCTTACTTGTATGGACCCACCTAATATGTTGTTTCTATAGAAAAGTGTTCGACAATGAAATTTTCTATAGAAAAGTGATTTTGCTATAGAAAAGTAATCGAAAGCCAAGTAATCTATAGGAAAGTAATCGACAGGCACGTTATCTATAGAACACTAATCGACAGGAAAGTTTTTATACCCTACACCACTATAGTGGGGAGGGTATTATGCGTTTTTGCTGAAGTTTGTAACACACAAAAATATTGGTCCTAGCCCCACCTTAAAATATACCAATCGCCTCAGAATCACTTTCTGAGTCGATTTAGCTATGCCCGTCTGCCTGTCTGTCTGTGTGTCCATGTAAACCTTGTGCGCACGCTACAGGTCGCAATTTTCAAAATAATTTGATGAAATTTGGCACATACTATTTTTAGACCCACCTTAAAATATACCAATCGCCTCAGAATCACTTTCTGAGTCGATTTAGCTATGTCCGTCTGTCCGTCCGTCTGTCCGTCTGTCCGTCCGTCCGTCCGTCCGTCTGTCTGTGTGTCCATGAAAACCTTGTGCGCACGCTACAGGTCGCAATTTTCAAGATAATTTGATGAAATTTGGCACATACTATTTTTTTGGTTCAAGGACGATCGCTATTGAAAATTGTTGAAATCGGTCCATTATTTCTCCTAGCCCCCATACAACCGTACCCCTGAATCGGGCCTTTAGGCTCATAAGTACGTTAAATGCTAGCCCCCATACAGACTCCCCTTCAGAAAATGACTTGAAGGTCATAATTAACTTATAATTACTTATAAAGCGATAAAAATCTACATAAATGACTTTGTAGTAGACGTAAATTCATCTACCAAAATTTATAAGGATAGGCCCATATTTACCCCTTTTTCCCTATGAGTCCTCTTGTAGAAAATCTCTCTTTTTTGTTAACAATAAGTAAAAATATTCCACAATAAAACAAATTAAATGCTTTATTTAAAAAAAATCAAAATTTTAAAATACTGACTGGTATAGGGTATCATATGGTCGGCAATGTCCGACTATAAATTCATACTTGTTTTTATATAGAAAAGTCATTAATAGTAAAGTTTTGTATAAAAATGTAATCTACATGAAACTTTTCTCTAACTAAAAGGTTGTCTTTAGAGAAGTGGTCAATATTAAAGTTCTCATTTGAAAAGCGTTTGACACAAAAGTTTTCTTAGGAAAAATCAACAATAGGAAAGTTATCTAAAAAAATGTAAAAGAAAGAAAATGTTTCTATCGAAGAGCTTCTGTAAAAAAGGTAGTTCTATTACGAAGTTACTCAAATAAGAAATAATCTGATGAAAATTCAAAATTTCTTAAAAAAGGAATCAAAAGAAATGTGTTTAAACGGAAAAAAAGTAAATTTTATTTTTTAAACTAAACTGCAACCCCTCCTTAATGTTTGTCTGTCTGTCTGCTAAGTTTTAAATATGTTCAATGGAATTGGTTTGTTTTTTTTTTCTTCTAATTGACACGACAACGATGGCGTATGTCTTCTCCAACAAAGTCTATCAATGTTCTAAATTGTCAAATGTATTTGTTACTTTAATGTTTTCCTTTTTTTATTACTTTGTTGTTGTTGATTTTGTTGTTGTTCATTAAGCACTTAATGGCCAAACATGATATAAACAGCAACAATAACACCAACGACCACCGACAAGACAACCAACACCATGGACACCACCCTGCACTTTTAATGGAAACAACAGTGTATATGAATGTGGTGGCAAAGAAAATAAACAAATAAAAAATTAGTGCAGAAATAAAACAGTTTTTTTATTTTAAATTTTGTTCTAAAATGAGCAACAATTTAATGGGAGGTAAGCACAGCCAAATAAATGTTGACTCATAAATTACACCAAGTCTACAATGTTGAAGAAATTGTTTAAGCAACATTTTTTTCGCCTTACAAGGTTAAAAACAATATAAAAATATATTTCCGATTTTAGTAGAAAGGTTTGAAATTTAATAGTATTTTGTCTTTATTTTAAAAATTTGTAGAGTTTTCTTTTAAGGATGAATGAATGTTTCCTTAATTAAATTCAAGTTGAATTCAAGCTTTTCTTTATAAAAATAGCTTTTCCTACAAGTTTTCTACGGAAAAGTATTCTATATAAAATTAGTCTACAGAAAAGTTGGTCGTAGATAATTATCAGATCACTAAAAACTTGGTCGGTAGATTTTTAAAGAAAAATTATCGAAAGGGCAGATTTCTCGAGATAAGTGATCGACAGGACAGATTTTTTAAAAAAAAGTTCAAGATCTAAAGAACAGTTTTCTATAGAAAAGACAAAGATCAATAGAACACTTTTCTATGAAAAAAGTCAAAGATCAACAGAACAGTTTTTTTAAAAAAAGTGTTAAAGAGCACAGTGTTCTTTAAAAAAGCGATCGACAGGGCAGATTTCTGCAGAAATGTGATCGATAGAACAATTTTGTTTAGAAACGTGATCAATACTATTATTTTCTATAGAGAAATGATTGACAGAACTGTTTTTTTATAAAAAAAGTGATCGACAGAGCTGTTTTCTAGAGAAAAAGTGATAGACAGTGAAGTTTTCTATAGAAAAGTGATCGACAGTGAAGTTTTCCTTAGGAAAGTGATTGACAGTGATGTTTTCTATAGAAAAGTGATCGACAGTGTATTTTTCTATAGAAAAGTGATCGATAGTGAAGTTTTCTATAAAAAAGTGATCTACAGTGAAGTTTTCTATAGAAAAGCTATCGACAGGGAGGTTTCTATAGAAAAGTGATAGACACTGAAGTTTTCTATAGAAAAGTGATCGACAGTGAAGTTTTTAATAGAAAAGTTGTAGGCAGTGAAGTTTTCTATAGAAAAATGATCGACAGTAAAGTTTTTGATAGAAAAGTGATCGACAGTAAAGTTTTCGATAGAAGAGTGATCGACAGCGAAGTTTTCTTTAGAAAAGTGATCGACAGTAAAGTTTTTTAAAGAAAAGTAATTGACAGTAAAGTTTTCGATAGAAAAGTGATCGACAGTTTTCTATAGAAAAGTGATCTTCAGAACTTTTTTCTAAATAGAAAAGTCATCGACAGAACTGTTTTCTATAAAAAAGTGATGGACAGTGAAGTTTTCTATAGAAAAGTGATCGACATATCACTTAGAAAATTGATCGACAGGCCAGTTTTTTTTATAGAATATTGATCTACAGGATTGTTTTCTAAAGAATAGTATTCGAAAATATTATTTTAAATAGAAAAATGATCCACATAATAAAGTTTTTTTTTATAGAAAAGTGATCGACAGGGTAATTCTCTATAGATAAGTAATAGAGTGATTTACAGAACATTTTTCTATAGAAAAGTGTTCGAAAAGATCTATAGATAGTTTTCTATAGAATACTGATCCACAGGTTTGTTTTTTTATAGAAAAGTGATCGACAGGAACGAAAAGTTATTGTTATTATAATTTGCTATAGAATATTGATCGACAGAATAGTTTTGCATAGAGATTTTTTGTCAGGATAGTTTTCTATAGAGAAGTTATCGATTGTATGGTTTTTTTATTTTTAGAAAAGAATTTCTAAAGAAAATAAAAGTTTTCTATTGTGAACAAAATATGTTTCCTTGATAGAATTAAAGGAATGTTGCGAAAAGTCTAAATTGTTTGCGATTTAAATGTCTAATGTTTTTAAAATTCTAAAATAAAATACCCCAATTACTAATCATAATTTAATATATTGATAAAAAAAAGTCAGAAAACACTTGTATAGATTATTTACATTATTAATCATTTTGGGCCAATTATATTGTATTCATTGATTTGGCTTTAATACTCTTTTGTCACAACCTCATTAACTTTATCAACAAACAAATTTTAAATAGAATAAAAAATATACAATGAAATGAACACCACAATAATGTAAATTACCCTAAAGTTATTTATTTTAATGATAAAAAAAATTACATAAAAGAATGTCACAATAAATTGTATCGTGTTGTTTTTTATTTATTTTTGTTTTTGCTACAAATGCAATTTGTGAAAATATTAACTTTTTATTTGAAATATTTTAATAATTAATAATATCAAAATAATAATTATATGTAAACCAAATTGTACTTAAAATACATGAAGACTATTGTATGCTACCAATCCTAATAATTAAAATAAAAAAAATACAACTTTACACCAAACTCCTCATGTTGTTAATTAAAATGCTCCTCCTAATTGTATGCTATACATTTTATCTATTTAAATTCTAGCCACATGAAACGGATGAACTACGTTTTGATGTTGTGGTCAATAATTATAATAATTGGTGTTTACGTGCGGAAACACCCGAGGATCGTATGCACTGGGTAGAAGTATTACGTATGTATAAAGAAGACAACACTAGCACAGATACAACATCATTGAGACGTCATGGCAGTACAATGTCATTACAATCAAATACTGTTTCAGTGGCTAGTGGCAGTAGTTTGAAAAAGTCCCAACGTAATCTCAAGGAGAAAGTTGGTGAAATTGAAACATTCAAGGATATTTTATTTGGACAAATAGAAACCTTGCAAAGGTAATTTAATATTAAAACATTAACTATTAAAGATTTTTACTTACTAAATACATATTTATATAAAAAAGTAAATCGCTTGATATCGTTTTGTGTTTTTTCCCATTGCAGATATTTTGATGCATGTGCGGAAGCAAATAAAGGTACAGATATACCTTTGGATTTGGGTGATGGCTTAAAACCAATTGATTTTAAGGTAAATTTATTTAAATATTTACATAAATTATTTATTATGTAATTTAAACATATTGTAAAACATTTGTATTTATTCCTTTCGCTTTGTCAGGGTGAATCGATTACTTTCCGCGCCACTACTTCTGGTGTTTTAAGCACTTTACAGCATTGTTTGGAAATTATAGCGGAAAATGATGAAATATGGAAAAAGAAATTGGATAAAGAAATTGAAAAGCGCAAAAAGCTTGAAGAACAAAGTCGTAGAACTAAAGAGGAAATGGAAAAGTTAAAGCGTATTTCATACCCGGGACCTGATTTGGAGGTGAGTGAGATATTTTACTTGAAAATATGAACAAAACGAAAGTTTTCTATGGAAAATTGATAGAATATAAAGTGATCGACATTAAAGATCAAAGTGATCGCCAGGAAAGACTTTTTCAATAGAGAAGTATTTAAGTTTTCCAGAGAAATGTAAAGTTTTATGTCGACTGTTAAGTTTTCTGTAGAAAAGTAATCGAATCGGTTTTGCAAAGTAATCGACATTGATGTTTCCTATAGAAGATTAATCGAAACTAAAGTTTTTATTGGAAAGTGTAAACAATGAAGTTTTCTATAGAAAAGTGATCGACAGTGAAGTTTTCTATAGAAAAGTGATCGACAGTGAAGTTTTCTATAGAAAAGTGAAGTTTTCTATAGAAAAGTGATCGACAGTGAAGTTTTCTATAGAAAAGTGATCGACAGTGAAGTTTTCTATAGAAAAGTGATCGACAGTGAAGTTTTCTATGGAAAAGTGATCGACAGTGAAGTTTTCTATAGAAAAATGATCGACAGTGAAGTTTTCTATAGAAAAATGATCGACAGTGAAGTTTTCTATAGAAAAGTGATCGACAGTGAAGTTTTCTATAGAAAAGTGATCGACAGTGAAGTTTTCTATAGAAAAGTGATCGACAGTGAAGTTTTCTATAGAAAAGTGATCGACAGTGAAGTTTTCTATAGAAAAGTGATCGACAGTGAAGTTTTCTATAGAAAAGTGATCGACAGTAAAGTTTTCTATTGAAAAGAGATCGACAGTGAAGTTTTATATAGAAAAGTGATCGACAGTGAAGTTTTCTATAGAAAAGTGATCGACAGTGAAGTTTTCTATAGAAAAGTGATCGACAGTGAAGTTTTCTATAGAAAAGTGATGGACAGTGAAATTTTCTATAAAAAAGTGATCGACAGAGAAGTTTTCTATGAAAAAGTAAAGTTTTCTATAAAAATTTTATCGAGAGAGCAGTTTTCTACGGAGAAGTAGTCGACAGTAAAGTTTTCTAAGGAAGGTGATCGATAGATAAGTTTTCTATAAGAAAGTAACTGACAGTTAGTTTCCTATTGGAAGGTGATCAACAGTTAAGTTTTCTGCCCAAAGTAATAGACAATTAAGTTTTTCAGAGAAATGCAGTTAAGTTTTCTATTAAAAAGTGATCGTAAAGTTAGATTTCTATAGGAAAGTATTCAACAGTTACGTTTTTTTATAGAAGAGTGATCGATAGTTAAATTTCTTACAGAAAAGTACAGAAAACCTGTTTTATACAGAAAGATGATTGATAGTGAAGTCTATTATAAAAAATTGATCAACTGTAAAGATTTCTAAGGAAAAGTCTATGTTTTCATATTAATAATTTAATAAAAATTTTGCTACCAACAAAAGAAATAAACAAAAATTAACAACCATTTAGGAAATACACATGACTCATAAATATTTCAAAATACTTGATATAATACAAGTGATTAATATCCTTAATATTTTAACATATAAACATTAGTTGAAATCGTTTAAACCATTTAAGCACTACTCATTCATAATATTTTCCCCTATTTAGTAAAAACCAATGTTCATTAACTTTTATTTTAAAATTTATTGAGCTATTAACTATAAGTATACGTCTGTTGTGTGCGAGGTGTTCATATCTAGTATAATGAAATTACATACTAGCGTTAAAATGCTTTAAATATCTGACTTTCTAACATTAAATATTTATCAATTTTGTCTATCTTGGAATTTATTCAAACATGCAAAGTTGTTTTGCTTTATTTTTGATTCACGGATTTTATAAAAAAATCAAAATTATTGAATATCGCAATATTGTTTTTCTATTAAATTTGCATTGTAATTTTATTCCTATAAAGTTTTTTGTTTAATTTTTGTTAATGAAAATGTTACAAAACTATAACATAATAATCATTATAGTACACTGACCTGTCAACAAGTGCATTGTCCATACAAAATTATACACAATTTTATTATTATTATTTCCTCATTTGGTTCATTGACATTTTTCTATGGCCAATAGACAGAAGAAGAGAAAAAACTATTAGCAAAAGCTTAACTTTTCGTTAAAAGAAGGGTTGTTTTTGTAAAACGAATATAAATTGTATTGTACGAACGTTTGTATATAATTATGCTTGCATACGTTTATCAAGGGCTAAGAATTAGGTGTTGTGTGTGCAATGAATTGGATGCATTTGTTAGTTAGTTTCAACAGAGGAACTGGTAATTTTAGACACAAATTTTAATAATTTTTCCAAAATTAAAAACAAGCTTTCTTCTGAAGACGATTGAGAAGATTTCTACGGAAAGGTGTTCGATACAGAAATTTCCTATGAAAAAGTAATCATTTAAGAAGTTTTCTATAGAAAAGTGATCGAGGACAAGTTTACTATACAAAAGTGATCGATAGAGAAGATTTCTATGGAAAAAAGGATCAATAGAGAAGTTTTTTATAGAATAGATAGTTTTTCAGATAGCTAGAAAAGTTTTCTATAGAAAAATGATCGATAGGGAAATTTTCTATAGAAAAGTGATCGATAGAGAAGTTTTTTGTGGAAATGCGATCGACAGAGAAGCTTTCTATAGAAAAGTGATCGCTAGAGAAGTTTCCAATAAAAAAGCGATCGATAGAGTCGTTTTTTTGTAGAAAAGTGATCGATAGAGAAGTTTTCCATAGAAAAGTGACATATAAAGAAGTTTTCTATGGAAAAGTGATCGATATAGAAGTTTTCTGTGAAAAAGACCAGTTTTCTATAGAAAATTGATCGATAGACCAGTATTTTATAGAAAAGTGATCGATAGACCAGTATTTTATTGAAAAGTGATCGATATATCAGTTTTCTATAGAAAAGTGATTGATTGTTCCAGTTTTCTATAGAAAAGTGATTGATTGTTCCAGTTTTCTATAGAAAAGTGATTGATTGTTCCAGTTTTCTATAGAAAAGTGATCGGTAGTCCCAGTTTTCTATAGAAAAGTGATCGATAGTCCCAGTTTTCTATAGAAAAGTGATCGATAGACTTGTTTTCTATAGAAAAGTGATCGATAAACCAGTTTTCTATAAAAAAGTGATCGATAGACCAGTTTTCTAAATAAAAGTGATCGATAGACCAATTTTCTATAGAAAAGTGATCGATAGACCAGTTTTCTATGGAAAAGTGATCAATAGACCAGATCAATAGTCCCAGTTTTCTATAGAAAAGTGATCGATAAACCAGTTTTCTATAGAAAAGTGATCGATAAACCAGTTTTCTATAGAAAAGTGATCGATAAACCAGTTTTCTATAGAAAAGTGATCGATAAACCAGTTTTCTATAGAATAGAAAACGTTAGTACCTTTTTTTAAAAAAATGATCGATAGTACCAGTTTTCTTTAGAAATGTAATCAATAGTCCTAGTTTTCTAAAGAAAAGTGATCAATAGTCCCGGTTTTCAAGAGAAAAGTGATCAATAGTCCCGGTTTTCAAGAGAAAAGTGATTGATAGTCTCAGTTTTCTATAGAAAAGTGATATATAGACCAGTTTTCTATAGAAAAGTGATCGACAGTGAATTTTCCATTAAAAAAGTCATCAACGGTGAAGTTTTCTATAGAGAAGTGATCGAACCTGATGTTTTCTATAGAAAGTTTTGGTTTTTTTCGAAGAATGACCGACATTAAAGTTTCCTATTGAATTTGATCATCAAGCAAAAGTAGTTCCCTCAATAATTTTTTTCAAACTTGTAAAATTATGTAGTTGAAAAATAATGTTTAATAATAAATTGATCCTCTTAAGTTTTAGCTCTTCTTCACCACATTATTATAATTTGTTTACTTAAACATCTTATTATTAACTTTAAATGTCTTTCCTCATTTTTATTTGCGTATGTGCTATTTAATAGTATTTTTTTTTTAATTTTTCTTTGCAAAGTTGTCTTAAACAAAAATTAAATTTGTTGGGTAATAATTCAGTTTGTTGTCATCATTTAAAGCGTCAACAACGTCAATATACGCCCCTAAAATAACGACGAGTTGAATTTATATAAACAAAACGTGATTAATTTATTAAAGAAAAATAATTAACAAAATATAAACACGCGATTGTGGTTTTATGTTTAAAATTTCTAAGTTTTAAAAAGGATTTTAAAACGTTTTTTTTTTCGGAAAAAAAGGATTAAATAGAAATAGTGTTTATAAAATGCCTTCAATACGTTATATGATTAAAGGTTTACAAATTAGAAATAAAAATGGTTTAGTAAGTTTTGCTTCCTTTTCGTTTTTTTTAAACAAAGTACTCTAGTTACTCACTGTTTATGTGATTAAACTTAAAGCTTTAAATGTATTTTTATTTGTTTGTGAAGTATTATCCTGTTTATGAAGAGCTTTAGACAAGAACGTGTTGCACTTAAGTTTATTGTTAGTTTGTAATTTTATGTTTTTTTATGGTCATGTATTATTCATACATGACTGTTAGATGTTTTTACATTTTAAGGAGAGATAAAATGTTTTGACATAAAAATATTGAAACATATCAACTAAATTGTTTAAAGTAATCGAATTAGATCGGAAACAAAAGAAATTATGAAAACTAAATGAACATTTTACAAACACAATATAGTTTCAATTAAAAATTAAATTTAAAATTATTCAAATTTAATTTTAAATTTACATTTAAAATTTAATTGTCCTAAATTCAATTTCGTTGTTATCCTTTCTAATCAGAATAGTTGAAAAGCTAAAACTACACTCCTTTCTTTATTTACCCATCTCCTTAAATCTCTATATCCTTTTTAAATTTATACTTTTTGGTGTGTTACAAAATATACATATATTTTGTTGTTGTTCACAACTACAGCAACAGTTTGCTCTTAGTCCTCTTCAGTTACAGACATTGAAATATTTGCGTGTTTATCAAAAAAAATCCTTCATTTATTTTACATGAAGTGCTTTATTAAAAGTGTGTGGGTTTATGTATTTCTTTTACAATTTTGTATTTACCAACAAATGGATTTGGTTAATCTGAGTTCTTCTAATAAAATGTAAAAAAAAGTTGAGTAAGTAATTAAACAAAAAGAAGCGCTAGTTAGTTAGTATTCATTTATTATAATTTAAAAGCAAAAGGTTGTCTTAAGTGGTTTGTTAAACGAGGCCATTTAGAGTAGGTATGTGGTTCATTTTAGTGGTAAAGTTTGGTAATAATTAATTTTTTTTTGCATAAAATTCAAGGATAACATTTATTTCAAAGTAATTGTTGGATTATTTGTTAAAAAAGTAATCATTAGTTGTTTATAAGTGATAAAAAGTGCAAAACTCATTTAAAAAGACAATTTTTTTTTAAATCAAAAAACTTTGTAATGAAATATTTTTCTATGAAAAAGTAATAGTTAAAGAAGTTTTCTATAAAAAAGGTTTCGTAAGTTATCGTTAGAAATGTGTTTACAGAAAAGTGATCAACAGAAGTGTTTTGCTATATAAAAGTGATCGAGATTTTCTAAAACCAATTTTTTAAAAGGGATGGACACAGAAAAATGATCGACAAAGAAGTTTTCTATAGAAAAGTGATCAATAGAGGAGTTTTATAGAGAAAAGTAATTGATAGAGAAATTTTCTAAAGAAAAGTGATTGGTAGAGAAGTTTTCTAAGAAAAGTAATTGATAGAGAAGTTTTCTATAGGTAAGTGATCGATACAGAAGTCTTCTATGAAAAAGTGATCGGTAGAGAAGTTTTCTATAAAAAAGTGATCGATAGAGAAGTCTTCTATAAAAATGTGATAGTGATCAATAGAGGCGTTTTGTAGAGAAAAACTTTGTAAAGAAAAGAAGTTTTCTATGGTAAAGTGATCGATAGAGGAGTTTTCTAAGAAAAGTAATTGATAGAGTAGTTTTCTATAGGTAAGTGATCGATACAGAAGTCTTCTATAAAAAATTGATCGGTAGAGAAGTTTTCTATAAAAAAGTGATCGATAGAGAAGTCTTCAATAAAAATGTGATAGATACAGAAGTTTTCTATAGAAAAGTGATCGATAGAGAAGTTATCTATAGAAAAGAGATCGATAGAGAAGTTTTCTGTAGGTAAGTGATCGATAGAGAAGTTTTCTAGATTATAGAGATCGATATTAAAGTTTTCTTTTGAAAAGTGATCGATAGAGAAGTTCCCTGTAGGAAAGTGATCAATGGAAAAGTATTCTATACAAAAGTGATCGATAGAGAAGTCTTTTATAAAAATGTGATAGATACAGAAGTTTTCCATAGGAATGTTATCGATAGAGAAGTTTTCTATGGAAAAGTGATTGGTAGAGACGTTTTCTATAGGTAAGTGATCGATAGAGAAGTTTTCTAGAGAAAAGAGGTCGATAGAGAAGTTCTCTATAGAAAATAGATCGATAAAGAAGTTTTCTACATAATAGAAATCGATATCGAAGTTTTCTATAAAAATGTGATCGATTGAGAAATTTTCTAGAGAAAAGTGATAGATAGACAAGCTTTCTAGAAGAATGTGATCGATTGAGGAGTTTTCTAAATAAAAATATCGATAGTCCAGTTTTCTATAGAAAAGTGATCGATAAAGAAGTTTTTCAAAGGAAAAGTGATCTATAGAGAAGTTTTCTAAAGAAAAGTGATCTATGGAGAAGTTTTTCATATAAAAGTAATTGATAGAGAAGTTTTTCATAGAAAAGTAATCAATAGAGAAGTTTTCCATAGAAAATGAGATCGATATTAAAGACAAAAAACAGTGACAAAATCTTTAGAAAAGTGATCGACAGTAAATAATAAGAGAAGTTTTTTATATAAACGTGATCGACAGAGGATTTTTTTCAGAAAAGTGATGATGATAGAGGAGTTTTCTATAGAAAATGATTGAAAGAAGAGTTTTCTATAGAAAAGTGATTAATAGAGCAGTTTTCAATAGAAAAGTGTTTGGTGAGAAGTTTTTTCGATAGGGATGGTTTCTATAGAAAAGTGATCGATATAGAAGTTTTCTATTGAAAAGTTCTTGATGCAAAAGTTTCGAAAAAAAGGTATTCTAAAAAAACTGATCAACACAGAAGTTTTTTGTACAAAAGTGATCTATACAAGGTTTTTTGACTATTAAATGTGATGATATATTAACTATATCAGAACTGTACTTTTTCAATTACACCTGTTACCAATATTTAACTTATATGAGTAGTACAAAATAACTACACATTTATAGAATATCCAAAAAATTCTATGAATTTAGTAAAATTTCAATAATTACGGTATAAAATTAATTCAGTTTTTTTTTTGGTGATTTTTTTATTGATTATTATTTTCTTTCAAGCTACTTATTAATAATTAAAATGCGCAACTCAAAAGAATAATAAATAGAGGGGTAATACTTTTATCAAGTGACCATATATGTTCTTATGTAGATTTATATATAAAAATATATAAGATTTGTGTGAATGAATGTTTCGAAAGAAAAACAATTTGAATACTAAACATATTTGGGATTTTCCTTTTTACATTTAATCCTGCTAAATTCGGAATGTGTAAATTATATAAATGAAAAAAAAAAAAAAATGCTAATTATCATATCAGACAACATGCGTGTGGCTTTCATTTTCATTTATAGAAATTCTTTTGTGTCTGCTATTTAATTTTTGTTTGGAAGTTGTAAATATTTTGTGATTTTATTCTTCTTATTTTTGCGTATTTTTTTATTAATTAGAAACGTATTTTGATCACGTTTACTTATGATCAAATAGATCTGACGTGGGTTTATTACGTTTTATGACTTTTTTCATAATAAATTCTATTAGAACAATAATTTTTTATCTTTTTAAACTACGAAATAAAACTTGAATTAAATTATTTATAAAATTATAATATTTTGCAATATTTAGTTGCTGTAGTTTTTTTTTTTTTTTTGTTAATGGAGTTGGAATAATGACATCACTTTTTGTTTATAACAATTTAAAAGGAATTCAATAACATTAGCTTTTGCTAGAGAAGAATATATAAATAATAACATTTATGGACCTCAGTTTACTATTCGGTTCGAGAAGTTTCCCACAGAAGAGCAATCAACAGAAGTTTTCTACAGAAATAATCAACAATAAAGTTTTCCGTAGATTTCAATAGAAAAGTGATGTACAGGATATTTTTTAATAGAAAAGACAGTGAGGTGATGGACAGGACAGTTTTTTTTATAGAAAAGTGGTCGATAGGAAAGCTGTATAGAAAAGTGAACATAAATATTTTTGAAAAGTGATCGACAATGAAGTTTTCTGAAGAAAAGAGATCGACAGTAAAATTTTCTATTAAAAAATGATCGACAGGATAGTTTTTTTCTTTTTTTTAGAATAGACATGAAAGTTATTTATAAAGAAGTGGTCGGTAGGAAAGTGATCGACAGAGAAGTTTTTTAAAAGTAATCGACAGGTCAGTTCTCTATAGAAAAGTGATCGACAGGTCAGTTTTTTGTAGAAAAGTGATCGACAGTGGAGTTTTCTATAAAAAGTGATTGAGAGTAATTTTTTTTATAAAAAAATTATCAACATTAAAGTTTTGTATAGAAAAGAGATCTTGATCTTTTCTATAAAAAAGAGATCGACATGAAGTTTTCTATAAAAAAGTGATCGACAGTGAAGTTTTCTATATAAAAGTGATCTACAGTAACGTTTTCTATTAAAATTTGATCGATTGCCATTACAGATTTCAATAGAAAAGTGATTGACAAGATAGTTTTTTTTATAGAAGACAGTTATGTGATCGACAGTAAAGTATTCTTATAGAAAAGTTTTCTATAAAAAAGTGATATACAGTGAAGTTTTCTAGAGAAGTGTGATAGGATAGCAGGATAGTTTTTTTTATAGAAGACAGTGAATTGATCGACAGGAAAGTTTTTTATGGAAAAGTAGTGGATAGGAAAGTGATCGACAGGACAGCTTTCTGTAGAAAAGTGATCGACAGGACAGCTTTCTGTAGAAAAGTGATCGACAGGATAATTTTCTGTAGAGAAGTGATCGACAGGACAGTTTTCTGTAGAAAAGTGATCGACAGGACAGTTTTCTGTAGAAAAGTGATCGACAGGACGTTTTTCTATAAAAAAGTGATCGACAGGACGTTTTTCTATAGAAAAGTGATCAACAGGACGTTTTTCTATAGAAAAGTGATCGACAGTACAGTTTTCTGTAGAAAAGTGATCGACCAGACAGTTTTCTGTAGAAAAGTGATCGACAGGACAGTTTTCTGTAGAAAAGTGATCGACAGGACAGTTTTCTGTAGAAAAGTGATCGACAGGATAGTTCTCTGTAGAAAAGCGATTGATAGGACATTTTTCTATGGAAAAGTGATCGACAATACAGTTTTTGGTAGAAAAGTGATCGACAGGACAGTTTTCTGTAGAAAAATGATCGACTGGACAGTTTTTTGTAGAAAAGTGATCGACAGGACTGTTTTCTGTAGAAAAGTGACAGGACAGTTTTTTTCAGTTTTCTATTGAAAAGTGTTCCATAGGACAGTTTTCTATGGAAAATTGTTCGATAAGACAGTTTTCTATGGAAAAGTGTTCGATAGGACAGTTTTGTATGGAAGAGTGTTCGATAGAACAGTTTTCCATAAGAAAGTGTTCGATAGAACAGTTTACTATCAACCATCAGAGTTCCATAGAAAAGTGTTCGACGGGGCAATTTTCTATGGAAAAGCGTAAAATTTCTACTTCAACTCAATGACAACTTAAACTTAATTTATTCATATCATACTTAACCATAACTTTAAAATTTTAGTACAACTTTTGTTTAAAAAAAAATAATATAAATAATATTTATTAAATCTTAGTTAAACATTGAAAACGTAATAACTTTAAAATTAGTCTATAAACATTTTTTTCTTTTATTTTTTGTTCATCAAGTATTTTTAATTTAACATTTAATTATGACCCCAATGGAAATACCATTCAGTAGTTGACTACTAACTGTCATAAAAATACAAAACGGTTTGTTTCTATTTTAGGCCAAAGTTAAGGTCATTTGTAAAAATAAAATATATAATTTTATTTTTGGTAAACGTCTGAATGTATGTGAGTACTACTTATTGAATGAAGAGTACCACATAATTTAGACTAATTGTTAATGCAAGTCAACGACTTTATTTATTTGGTTATTTATTTATTTATATGAACACACTAGTGTGTTTAAATAAACAATTGTTTGTATCTATTTGTTTATGTTTAAGCTTTAATACTTAATTTAATATATTTAAGTAAATTTTAATTAATTATTTGTCGGTTGTTAGCGTAAACACGCGTTTTAATGACATTTATAAATGAAGTGAAATAGTAAAACATAAATAATAAATGTGTCAACCTGTTAATAGTGTAATTGGTAAATTGTTGCTTTTCAAATGAATTATTTTTTATTTTAGTTTCCGCTGTGAGATGATTTTAGCAGGTGAAGAATTTTCTACAAATTGACCTTTAATATCTATCAAATTTTATTTAGAAAATATTTTCTATAATTTATTATTTATTTTTCTTTTTATGAAAATTTGTAGAAAAATTTCAAGTGAGAGGTTTTCTATAGGAAAGTATTTGATAGTAAAATTTTCTATAGAACAGACGTTTACTTTAGAAAAAATGACATTGAAGTTTTTTAAGGTAAAACTGATGAACATACAAGTTCTATAAAAAAGGGTCGATGGACAATTAGCAATAGACGAAAAAGTTTTCTATAAAAAAGTAATCAATAAAATATAAATCGACATAGACGTTTTATATAGAAAAGTAATGATAGACACATTTTCTATAAATAAGTGAACACCAGAAATATTTTTGGAAGAAAAGTCGTCGACAGAGTTGTTTTTTTACATAAAAATTTATCGATAGTGAAGCTTTCTATAAAAAGTAATTGTCAGAGAATTTTTATTTAGAAAATTGTTCGGCAAACAAGTTTTTCTACAGACTGGTATTCGACAGAGAAGTTTTTTATAGAAAAGTAATCAATAGAGAAGTGATTGAGAAAGAAGTTTTCTATGGGAAAGTGTTTTACAGAGATGAACGATATAGAAGTTTTCTATAGAAAATTGATCAACAGACAAGTTTTCTTTAGAAAAGTGATTAATAGTGAAGTTTTCTATATACTAATCGACAGAGAAGTTTTCTATAGAAAAGTGATCGACATACAAGTTTTCTATAGAAAAGTGATCGACAGAGAAGTTTGCTATAGAAAAGTGATCCATAGAGAAGTGATCGACGACGAAGTTTTATAAACAAAAGCGATCGACAGAATTTTTTTTCCATAAAAAAGTGATCAACAGACAAGTTTTCTTTAGAAAAGTGATTAACAGTTAAGTGTTCTATATAAAACTAAACGACAGAGAAGTTGTCTATAGAAAAGTGATCAACAGAGAGGTTTTCTATAGAAAAGTGATCGACAGAGAAGTTTTTTTTATAGAAAAGTGATCGACTGATAAGTTTTCTATAGAAAAGTGATTGACAGAGAAGTTTTCTATAGAAAAGTGATCGACAGAGAAGTTTGCTATAGAAAAGTGATCGACAGAGAAGTTTGCTATAGAAAAGTAATCAATGGAGAAGTGATCGACAAAGAAGTTTTCTAAACGAAAGCGATCGACAGAATTTTTTCCATAAAAAAGTGATCAACGGACAAGTTTTCTTTAGAAAAGTGATTAACAGTTAAGTGTTCTATATAAAACTAAACGACAGAGAAGTTTTCTATAGAAAAGTGATCAACAGAGAAGTTTTCTATAGAAAAGTGATCAACAGAGAAGTTTTCTATAGAAAAGTGATCGATAAAGATATTTTCTATAGAAAAGTGATCGACAGAGAAGTTTTCTATTGAAAAGTGCTCGACAGAGAAGTTTGATATAGAAAAGTAATCGACAAAGAAGTTTTCCACAGAAAAGAAGAAAAAGAGAATATTTCTGTAGAAAAGTGATCGACAGGAATGTTTTCTATGGGAAGTGATAGACCGAAAAGCTTTCTATGGAAAAGTGATCTACAAAGAAGTTTTCTATCAAAAAATGATCAACTGAAAAGTTTTTTATGGAGAAGTTATCGAGAGAAAAGTTTTCTATGGAGAAGTAATCAATAGAGAAGTTTTTCTTTTAAAAAGTGATCAACAAAGAAGTTTTCCATAGAAAAGTGATCGACAGAGAAGTTTTTATAGAAAAGTGATCGACAGAGAAGTTTTATATGGAGAAGTAATAGACAGAGTAGTTTTCCTTTTAAAAAGTGATCAACAGAGAAGTTTTTCATAGAAAAGTAATAGACAGAAAAGTTTTCTATAAAAAATTGATCGACATAGAAGTTTTCTATAAAAAGTGATCGACATAGAAATGTTTTCTATAGAAATGATATCGACTGAAAATTTTTCGATAAAATAGATACCGACTGAAAATTTTTCGATAGTAAATTTATCGACAGAAAAGTTATGAATGAGAGAACCAAAGAGAAAAGTTTGATTTGATTTGAAAATTTTGAATGAATATTTTGAGTTTCAAAATTATTTATAAAATTTTCTATAATTGAAATTTTTTTGTAGTTTTCGTGAAATATTTTTAAAGAAAAGTTTTTAAATGTATTTTTAATTTTTAAAATATTCAATAAATTTTTTTTAGTTTTATAGGAAAAATTTTCCTAAATTTCCAGGGAAAAAAGAATTTGTAAAATTATTAAAGATTTTTTTTAAACTTACTTGTACAACTGTTTCTGTTAATTTCTAATTAATTAAAGTGTGGACATCTAACTACATGTTTAAACATGTTCTTGTTGAAGTACTCAAACAAAAAAATTTTGTGTAAAAAAATGTTATTAAAACATGTAACAGATTTGTATCGTCGTTAATTAAAAAGTTTTATTAATTCCATATTCCCATTGCATAAATTAAAACTAAACAAGATAAAAAATTAACTTAAAAAAGTGTACAACAAACTATTAACACGCAAATGAAAAAAAAAAATAAAAACTAAAAAAATATTTAAATTTTTCTATTAACATTTACAGGAAGGACCACATTCCACCCTACCAGAAGATGAATTTTTCGATGCCGTCGAAACTGGTTTGGATAAAATTGAAGAGGACATGCAATTACGAAACAAATTAAAACTTCAATCACAGCAATCACAGAATTCCACACACAATTCAATACATTTAGCACAACCCGATGATGAAGAGGGCAGTGCAGCTGAAGAATTTGGTACCGGTGCCTTAGCGAAATCACACAATTTATGGCCAGAGGTTAGTAGTGGAAAACGTAAAAGAATTGAATTCAATTTAAACGGAAATTATTAATTATTTTTTTATTCTATATCTTTAACAGATTGATCGTGTTTGTATGGAACAACTGCACTATGCTCGCCAGGGTGTGGGACAGGATGGTAATGGTTGGCAAATATTTGCCGATGAGGGTGAAATAAAAATGTATAAACGTGAGGAGGAGGTTAATGGTATGGTTATGGATCCTTTGAAAGCTTATCATACGGTTAAGGGAGTTACGGCTAGAGAAATGTGTCACTATTTCTTTATGCCAGAGTTTCGCAATGATTGGGAAAGTGAGTATAAGACAGATATTTAAATGAATTTTCTATAGTTCGAAAATATTCCATAAAGTGATCGACAGTGAAGTTTTCTATAGAAAAGTTATCGACAGTGAAGTTTTCTATAGAAAAGTGATCGACAGAGAAGTTTTCTATAGAAAAGTGATCGACAGAGAAGTTTTCTATAGAAAAGTGATCGACAGAGAAGTTTTCTATAGAAAAGTGATCGACAGAGAAGTTTTCTATAGAAAAGTGATCGATAGTGAAGTTTTCTATAGAAAAGTGGTCGACAGAGAAGTTTTCTATAGAAAAGTGGTCGACAGTGAAGTTTTCTATAGGAAAGTGATCGACAGTGAAGTTTTCTATAGAAAAGTGATCGACAGTGAAGTTTTCTATAGAAAAGTGATCGACAGTGAAGTTTTCTATAGAAAAGTGATCGACAGTGAAGTTTTCTATAGAAAAGTGATCGACAGTGAAGTTTTCTATAGAAAAGTGATCGACAGTGAAGTGATTGACGGTTAAGTTTTCTATTGAAAAGTGATCGACAGTGAAGTTTTCTATAGAAAAGTGATCGATAGTGGAGTTTTCTATAGAAAAGTGATCGATAGTGAAGTTTTCTATAGAAAAGTGATCGATAGTGAAGTTTTCTATAGAAAAGTGATCGATAGTAAAGTTTTCTATAGAAAAGTGATCGATAGTGAAGTTTTCTAAAGAAAAGTGATCGACAGTAAAGTTTTAATTTAATCGAAAATGCTTTCTTTTATTTCTTTTAAATTAATTTTCGATTTGTTTCTTAAACCAACAGCTACCTTAGAAGATTGTATTATTCTGGAAAAGATCTCACCCGATACATTTTTATTTTTACAAACACACAAACGTGTTTGGCCCGCTAGTCAAAGAGATGCTCTATTTTGGTCTCATATGCGCAAAATTACAGATGGTCTAGACGATGGTGCCTATGACACCTGGATAGTTTGTAATAATTCAACAGAATATTCAAAACAAGAGGTAAGTTCAATTTGTTATAAAACGAATAACTACAATTAAAAAATTAAAAAAAAAAAAACTATTATTCTGCAGTCGAAAAATGGCAAATGTGTGAGAATATTTTTAACAGTGATACTTGCCTGTCAAACCATTTTACCGCCAGGTAAAACTAAACATGATAAATTAAATAGAAATGAATTAACTTGTAAGGTGACCTATTGTTCAGTGGGTAAGTTGGAATTTAAATATAAATATGTGTATTTTTTAATCTTGTGTTTTCTTTTTCTTTGTTTCAGTTAATCCCGGTGGCTGGGCTCCTGCTACTGCTTTACGCGCTGTTTATAAGCGTGAATATCCAAAGTTCCTTAAACGTTTTACCGGCTACGTGATAGACCAGTGCAAAGAGAAACCCATTATGTTCTGATATTTGCCATTTTTATTCTTATTATTAATATTATTATTGTTATAGTAATGTAATTTTATATTTTTTATGTATTTTTTTTTTCGTTAAAAGCAAATGTTTGAAAATTTATGTATTTTTTCTTTATTCTTTAGTTTTTTTTCCTTTAGCTACAAAATGTGTAATGTAATTGTTGTGAATAAGATGTTGCAATTCTAAATGTAATTTGGAATTTATAAAAATGTAATTTTTATAGCTGTTAATAGTATATTTCTTATTTACTGCTTATATGTTTGAAAACTATATTCGAAAATAAATGATCAAATGAGTTTGTTTATACGAAAGAAAAAAATATTTCTTACATATTGTTTCGCTATTTTGAAACTAATTGATAAGTTTTTAATTAAATTTAATATTTTGTAATTTATACGTTTTTTGTATAGTTTTTTTTTTTATAATTTAGTGTAAGTTTTTTTTTGCACAAAATGAATAATTTTTTTTTTTAAGAAAACTCACATGAAAATATAAATGGAATAAACGATTATTTTAATATGATTTGGAAAAAAACAATAACGGTTTTTTATCAAAATTATAAATCGATTTAATTATTTTGAAAAAATGGCTTTATTATAAAAGTTTTTTAAAAATTTTTCTAGAATTTTATTTAATTCGTAAGTTTTCGATAAAATTTCCTTTAAACGATGATTTTTTTATTCATTATTCATTTCGTAGAATATTTCTTATATTGCAAGTTTTTAGAAAAATTTATTTATTTTGAAAAATTTCCACGAAATCTCATTTTTTTTTTTGAAAATCTTTAATGAATTTTATTTATTTTCAAGTTTGCAAGTTTTTAGAAAAATTTATTTATTTTGAAAAATTTCGACGAAATCTCATTTTTTTGAAAATCTTTAATAAATTTTCTTTATTTTCAAGAAAGTTGTTTATTTTTAAAATATTTTTTTATTTTCGAACCATTTTTCTTAAAAAATTTCTTAAACTATAAAGCTTTTTATATTCTTTTGATAATGAGAACTTTTCTATAGAAAATTGTTCGATGGAGAAGTTTTCTATAGAAGCGTTATCGATGATAAAGTTTTCTATGGAAAAATGATCGATATAGAAAAGTTTTCTACTGAAAAATTATGAATAGAGAAGTTTTCTTTACAACAGTGACCAGAACAGACAAGTTTCCTATTAGAAAGTGATCGACTGTGTAGTTTATTTTTTTATAGAAAAGTTATCTATAGAGAAGTTTACTTTAAAAAGAGATCAATAGAGAATTTTTCTATAGAGAATTGATTGATAGAGAAATTTTCTATAGAATAGTAATTGAAAGATAAGATTTCTTTAGAAAAGTGATCGATACAGAAGTTTTCTATAGAAAAGTGATCGACAAAAAAAATTTTCAATAGAAGAGTGCTCGATAGAGAAATTTTCAATAGAAGAGTGATTGATAGAGAAGTATTCAATAGAAAAGTGTTCAATACACAAGCATTCTATAAAAAAGTAATCGACTGTAAAGTAATCGACAGAGAGAAGTTTTCTAAAGACTGATATAGAAAAGTTTTCTACAGAAAAATGACAGATATAAAGAAATTACCTAAAACAAATTCTGCTACAGAGAAGTTTTCTAATCGACAGAGAAGAAGAAAAATTGATCGACAGAGAAGTTTTCTACAGAAAAGTGATCAAAATATTGAAAAATAATCCAAAAAGAAATTTTCAATAGAAAAAATATCTACAGACAAGTTATCTATGAAAAATTGGTCGATAGAGAAGTTTTCTAGAGACAAGTGATTGACAGACAAGTTTTCTATAGAAAAGTGACAGTTCTGGAGAGTATTCTAAAGAAAAGTGATCGATAGAGAAGTTTCCTATAGAAAAGAAATCGACAGAGAAGTTATTTATAGAAAAGTGATCGAAAGAGAAATGATGAATAAAAAAAGTTGACAATTATATAGCGATGTATAGATAAGTGATCAATAGATAAATGTTTTTAATATGATATCCTTTAAACACAACATTCTAATACACCTTTGAAAGCATCAGTTTAAATTCTTAATAAAAATTGTAAATACATACAAATAAAATTGTAAACAATGACATTTATTAACAACACAATATTTATAAATGAAATTCCAAAGAATTGATAAAAATTTTAATAATTACAATTCCAACCAATCTAAATGCAACACAAACTTTTTTAATAACTGTATATATTACAAAAAAAGTTTTGTTCTTTTTACATAACTTATTTCCAAAATGAAAATAAAGAAAAATGTTTTATTTAAAATAAAATATTTTTTTCTTAAATAAAAACAAAAACTAATAAAGTGCTATAGTTGTTTTAAATGTAATAAAGAAATTTCAACAAAGTTGTTATGCTTAAAGTAATTAGTAAAGTATGAGCAAAAAAAAAAAAGAAGAAGAAATTTAACTTGTTAAAAACAAATTATATTTTTAAAAGCATTTATTTTGAAGTAGTAGCTATAACAAAAATACACACATTCACACAAATTAAGTTTATTTTATAAGGACAATCAGTTGCAAATTTCAAACACAATTATTAATGTTAAAACACACACACACACAATATTATATTTAATGTTAATTATCTTATTGTATAAAAGAGAATTAAAAAGGATATAAAAATAAATAAAATATTGGCTTCAAAAGTGTATCATTTAAGTTTTGTTTCACTAACTTTTTTATTAACAATACCTTACAGAGATGTTGCCTTTAAGGGCATGATAGATAGGTGGATAGATATATATATATAGATAGATAGATAGATAGATAGATAGATAGGTAAATAGATAGATAGATAGATAGATGGATAGATAGTTAGATAGATAGATAGATAGATAGATAGATAGATAGATAGATAGATAGATAGATAGGTAGATAGATAGATAGATAGATAGATAGATAGATAGATATATAGATATATAGATAGATAGATAGATAGATAGATAGATAGATAGATAGATAGATAGATAGATAGATAGATAGATAGATAGATAGATAGATAGATAGATGGATAGATAGATGTATAGATAGATAGATAGATAGATATATAGATTGATAGAGAGATAGATAGCTTTAAAACATTGGCTGCTGTAATAGTCACTATCAATATCCTTCTAAATTCCTGCAATCCTTTTTAAATAAAAGCCATTTATCTTTAAATTTTCATTATTTTTTGTGTTGATTATCAACATTTATTGTAATATTGGTTTTATTTTTACATACATAATATTTTTTCTTATATATTAATCCTTTTAATTTGTTATTTTCTTCTGTTAATAATTTGTTTACTGTTTTAACTAAGTATTTTTTACCTTTTCCTTTTAGTTTTCGTTTCTTTTTTTCTCTTTTAGTTTCTGAAGGGATTTGTTTTTTTTTTTTAATATCAGATAAAGTCATCATCATTAGTTTTGTGTCTAGAGGTTTTGTGTTTTTTCTACAATTCAGTTATTATTACTTCTTTTTTTGTTTGGTAAATATTTTCTTGTTTTCTTCTATACAAATTTGTATTAATTTTGAAAAAACAAAATTAAAAGTTTCTCATTATCATACCGTGTCTCTAATTTCTCAGTTTGTTTTAAAGTTTTTCTTTTTGCTAAGGACTTTATTAAAGTCTTTTTTTTCGATCCTTTTTCGAACATTTTTTTAACATTTACACATTTATTTTCTTTTTGTTATTTTTTTGTTTTATGGTGTTTTTTTGTAATTATTTTTAATGCAAAACATTTTCATAAATTTTATTTTATTTTTTTTTATAACTATTGTTTTATGTTTTAAGTCATGAGTTTGTTATTCGTTAATTTTTTTATTTAATTTTTTTTATACATATTTACAGTTGTTGTTTTTTTCTTTAATTATTGTTGTTTTTGGCTTTTAATCTGAATGGATATTGTCTAGGTTTTTATCGGTTTTATATATTTTGGATTTGGTTTGTATTTTCTGTATGTAGGGTTAGAGTTATTTATATGTTTATTTGTTCTTTATTACTGGAAAAATAGTGTTTTTTGAAAATTTTAAACTTTTAAAACGGCTGAATGAGGAATTTTGTTTAAAAGAGACTTTATTAGCTTAAACAACTTTTATCTATATAAAATTGTTTAGCTGAATTGTTAAGCACTTTGAAATTTTATAAACCTTTAGCTTAGTTCAGCGAAATTCAACAAAAATAAACTTATTTTAGTAGAACTTAACTAAAACTGTCTTAAAATCTTTGCTGAATTCGAAAACATTTAGCTGAATTAAACAAATATTAATAAAATTTATGTAAAGTTTTTATAACTAGCTGAGTTTGATTTTTTGTGAGGCTTAGCTGAATAAAGTTTTTTTTGTAAGAATTTTAATTTGTTTCTTTAAATTTTTAGTTAATATTAGTAGCTGAATAGCTTTTATAGCTAGCTGAATTTGATTATTTGAATTTTTTTTGTTAATAATTTTATAAGTGTTTCTGCTGAATTGCATTTAAGCTTTTTATAATATAAGAGAATTTCGTAGGTAAATATGAAAATCCTTTAGCTAAATAGCACAATTATAAAATAATTTAATAAGAAACTATAATTTTGTAGCTGAATATGAATATGCTTCTGCTGAATAGCACTATTGTAGAATAAAGTGGTAAATAGTAAGATAATTAAGCAAAAATCCTTAGCTGAATTGAACATTTTAGCTAAATATGAAAATTTTATAGAATCTTGTCTATAGAAGATTGTACTAGTTTCTAAAAACTTGTCTAAGGAAGAACGACTTCTGTGTAAAACTGTCTATAGAAGAGTATCTTATTTAGCCACTTGTCCTTAGGAGAATATCTTCTATTGATCTATAGAATAGTATCTTCTAAAGATACTTGTCTTAAGAAGAGTGTCTTCTATAGATACTTGTCTAAAGAAGAGTGTCTTCTATAGATACATGTCTAAAGAAGAGTGACTGTTATCTTCTATAGATATTTGTTTAAAAAAGATAAGTGTCAAGTGTCAAGACAAGATTGACCAGTGTCTATAAAAGACACACTTGTCAATAGAAAAGTGTTTTCTAAAGACATTTTTCTATAGGAGAGTGTCTTCTATAGACACATAATAGAATGTCTTCTGTAAACATTTCACTAAAAAAGAGAGTCTTTTATAGACAATTGTCTAAAGAAGAGTGTTTACTATTATATTACCTATTGCTGAATTGAAAAAACAGAACAAAAAATATAAAAGAAATGAGTAGTAAATATAATATTTAAACAAAAATCTTTAGCTGAATTGTGTTAATGACTTGCAAAGTTGGAAAATGTCCAGCTAAAAAAGAAGATATATGTATTATAAATTTTTTAGATAATTTTTAAAATATTTAGCTGAATTACATTATTTTTAATATAATGAGCAAAAAACTTAGCTGAATTATAAAATTTTCAGCTGAATTTAAAGAGAATATAAGAAATAACTATATAAAGATGAATTTAAGCAAAAACCTTTAGCTGAATTGCGTTAATGACTTTCTAAGTTGGAAAATTTCAAGCTAAAAAAGAAGAAGTTGTATGCTTTGGAAAATATCAAGCTGAATTTCAAAATATTTAGCTGAATTACATTATTTTACATTAAATTATATAATTTTAGCAAAAAATTTAGCTGAATTTAAAGAGAACATAAGAAATAACTATATAAAGCCGAATTTAAGCAAAAACCTTTAGCTGAATTGTGTTAATGACTTGCTGGAAAATTTCAAGCTAAAAAAGAAGAAGTTGTATGCTTTGGAAAATATCTATGTGAATTTCAAAATATTTAGCTGAATTGCATTATCTTAGAGTGAATAATATAATTTTCCAATATAATTATTATTAATGAACAAAAAACTTAGCTGAATTATAAAATTTTCAGCTGAATTTAAAGAGAACATAAGAAATAACTGTATAAAGCCGAATTTAAGCAAAAACCTTTAGCTGAATTGTGTTAATGACTTGCTAAGTTGAAAGATTTTTAGCTAAACAAGAAGAAGTTGTATGCTTTGGAAAATATCTATGTGAATTTCAAAATATTTAGCTGAATTACAATATTTTAAAGTGAATAATATAATTTTCCAATATAATTATCATTAATGAACAAAAAACTTAGCTGAATTATAAAATTTTCAGCTGAATTTAAAGAGAACATAAGAAAAAACTATATAAAGCCGAATTTAAGCAAAAACCTTTAGCTGAATTGTGTTAATGACTTGCTGGAAAATTTCAAGCTAAAAAAGAAGAAGTTGTATGCTTTGGAAAATATCTATGTGAATTTCAAAATATTTAGCTGAATTGCATTATCTTAGAGTGAATAATATAATTTTCCAATATAATTATTATTAATGAACAAAAAACTTAGCTGAATTATAAAATTTTCAGCTGAATTTAAAGAGAACATAAGAAATAACTGTATAAAGCCGAATTTAAGCAAAAACCTTTAGCTGAATTGTGTTAATGACTTGCAAAGTTGGAAGATTTCAATGTAAAAGAGAAAAAGATGTATGCATTGGAAAATATCCAGCTGAATGTCAAATTATTTAGCTGAATTACATGATTTTACAGTAAATAATATAATTTTCTAATATAATTATCGTTAATGAACAAAAAAACTTAGCTGAATTATAACACTTTCAGCTGAATTTATAAAAAGTAGTATTTAAGCAAAAAAAAAACCTTTAGCTGAATTGCTTAAATGGATAAAATCCTAGCTGAATGATAAAAATACTAGAAAAACTAAGTAAAACATTTTAAAATAAAGCAAAAATCTTTAGCTGATTTGTTTTAATGTTGCAAAAACTTCTCTTGCAATTCAGCATTGATCTAATTTACACTTATTGTTATGTTAAGGAAGTTTTGTTAACTGTGTTTAATACATATTCAATTTTATAATATTTTAACAATAATTTTTAAATTTATATATGGTTTTTATAAATACTATTTTCAAATTATTTATATTTTTTTTTAGATTTGGGCATTATTACATTCTATATATGGCACATTTAGAAGTACGTAGAGTAGGTTTTGTTTTTAAATTTGTTTTTTGTTTATGTATCTGTTAAGGTTTTTTTTTTTTAAATTGTTAAAGAGAATTTTACATATTTGACACAAAACTTTAGTTAGATTTTAATTTGTTTAATCAATTACTTAATAGTTTAAATATTTTCTTTTTTTTTTGCACTTAGTAACTATTAAATGCATAATTTTGCACATATTTTTATATTTGATAATATCATACAATATTTAAAATTAAAGTTATATTTTATTTTTATTTATATAAAACTAACTAATAGAAAATTAAATATAAAAAGAATATGTTTGCTAAAAAACCATTTATACAAAATTAATTTTTTAAATTAAAAAAAAATATATATTTACTAAAAGTTTTGTTTTTCAACTACTTTTTGTTAAATTTAAAATATTTGGCAATTTTTTTTTAATATTTACTAAAAATGATTTAATTAATACATTACAATTATTTTTATATAAATAAATATTAACTATATATTTTAGTTATTATTTTACTTATTATAATTAATTTTTTTATTTTACTTAATTTAATTTATTTATATATATTTTTTTTGTTATAATAACATATTCATTGTATAACATTACATATTTCTTTGTAGTATTTTATTTAAATATTATATTTTATTTTTATTTTTATTTTTAAATTTATATTTCAGTTGTTGTTTAATAAGTCTTTTTGAAAGTCAGTGTTTCGTTTTATAAAATATACAATAAATGCAACAAATTGAAATCAGTCATTTTGTTTTTGTTTTTTTTTCGTTTTAAAGTTTAAAATGATTTTTAAATTTCAAAGAAAAAAAAAAAAACTGAGTAACAATAATTTATTAAATTATTTTAATTAATAAAATAAGCTTTTTTATTAAATATCCCAAATTTGCACAAATTTAACACATTTGTGCAAATTTTTGAAATACAAATGAAAATATTTTACTGTATTTTTTTCAAAACTAATGAAATAAGACCTCTATACGCCAATGTCTATAGAAAAGAGTCTCCTAGAGACCTATGTAAAGAAGATTGTCTGCTGTAGACAGTTGTCTAAAGAAGATAGGCTTCTATAGAAACCTGTCTAAAAAGAGTTTCTTCCTTGAACACCTATCAATAGAAAAGTGCCTTCTATAGACTCTTGTCTATAGAATAGTGTATTCTGTAGACTCTTGTCTATAGAAAAGTCTGTAAACCATTTTCTATTGAATAGTGTATTCTGTAGACCCTTGTCTATAGAAAAGTATTGTAGACATTTGCCTATAGAAAAATCTGTTTGGTAGACACTTTCCTACAGAAGTGACACTAGTCTATAAAGACACATGTCTTCAGTAGTCACATATCTATAGATGAACGTCTTCTGTGAACAACTGTCTATAAAAGAGTGCCTTCTACAGCCTGGTGTATAGAGTATCTTTAATAGACACATACCTATAGAATTGTGTCTTCTTTAAACACTTATTTGTACGAGAGTGTCTTCTATAGACAGTTGTCTATAAGAGCGTGTTTTCTATAGACATATACCTATAAACACTTGTCTGAAGAAGAGTGTTCTGTAGAAACTTCTCTAAAAAAATATATCTATATAGACTTACTTAAAGAAGAGTACCTTCTATGGACATTGTCTATAGAAGTATGTCTTTTGTAAACACTTTTCTATAAAAGAGTGTCTTCTATTGACGTATTCTATAGACACTTGTCTATAGTGAGTGAAGCCAATTTTATAGAAGAATATCTTCTATAGACATTTGTTTATAGGAGAGTGTGTTCTGTAGACACTTTTCTATAGAATAGCGCGTTCTGTAGAAGCTTGTTTATAGAAGACTGTGTTTTATGGGCACTTGTCCTTGAAAGAGTGTCTTCTATAGATACTTGTCTTCGAAAGAGTGTTTTTTTAGACACTTGTTTAAAGAAGAATGGTATCTATTAACACTTCTGAATGTAATACCCCATTTGTCAATAGAAGAGAAGAGGCTATAGAAAAGTGTCTATAAAAGATTGTCTTCCATAGAGACTTTGCTATAGAAGAGTATGTTCTTTAGACTATTGTTTATAGAAGTGTGTCTTTTATAGACACTTGTCTTTAAAAAAGTGTCTTTTATAGAAACTTGCCTATGGAAGAGTGTTTTCTATAGACACTTGTCTAAAGAAGATTTGCACCTATTAACAGTTCTGGATAGAATAATCCATTTGTCAATAGACGAGGGTCTACTATAGACACTTGTATAAAAAAGAGTGGCATCTTTTAAAACTTTTTGATGTAATACTCCACTTGTCAATAGAAGAGGCTATAGAAAAGTGTCTAAAAAAGAGTGTCTTCCATAGAGACTTTTCTATAGAAGAGCATGTTCTTTAAAATAGTGTCTTTTATAGACACTTGTCTTTAAAAGACACTTGTCTAAAGAAGAGTGGCATATATTAACAGTTCTGGATAGAATAGCCCATTTGTCAATAGAAGATTGTCTTCTATAGAAATTGACTTTTAAAAAAGTGTCTTTAAAAGATTGCCTTCCCTAGAGATTTGTCTATAGTAGAGTGTTTTCTATAGACATTTGTCTGTAGTAGAATGTTTTCTATAGATATTTTTCTATAGTAGAGTGTCTTCTTTTGAGAATTGTCTACAGTAGGGTGTTTTCTATTGACACTTTACTTTAGAAGTATAACTCCAGCAAACACTTGTCTATAGGAAATGCTCTTGCATATAGAAAAGAGTGTTCTACAAACATTTGTCTCTGAAAAAGATTCTGTAAACACTTGTCTACAATTCAAAAGATTATAGATGTTTCCATAGTGCAAAGTATAGATTAATGTGTTGTACAGAATATATGTATATAGAATGATATATAGTCCAGACTATAGATTAATATATACTTGACACTATAGATTGATCTATAGACCAAACTAAAGATTGCTCTATAGTCTAAAATAAAGATAGATTTATAGATCGAACTATATATTGATCTATAATCCACACAATATATAGATCTATAATTCAGGCTTTAGATTGATATAAATTCCAGACTATGAATTTATCTAAAGACCCAGTATATTGATCTATAGTCCAAGCTTAACATAGATATATAGTCCAGACTATATATAGTTCCAAAATTGCTATTTGTTTTACATTTTTTTGGTTGCTGTTGTATTCTTATAAATGCTTTCGATTTCTTATAGAACCCTTAAGATCAGCATTTTATATGGTTTTGAATTTTACTTTTTATATACAAAATATTTTAAATCTAAATTGTTTAACATTATCTTTTTTTTGTTTCGTTACCTTTATGTTGGAGAATTTACAAAATGTTTAACTGAATTTATTTATTTATATAGTTATTATAGTGGTAATTTATCGGAATTATTCTTTAAGTCCTAAACATTTATTTGAAATGTTTCTCTTTGTAGTTTAGAATTGGCACGTATGCGTGGTGAAGTTTGGGCTTTTGATTTTTCATCGGAAAAACGAGCAGGTGGATTTATGTGATCTTGATAGTTGGGTGGAAAGTTGGCAATGCTGGAAATGGAAAACAATTTATCTAAATTATTTATATATTTAAAATACTATTTCTTCTTTAAGCATTCCTACCTAAATGTAGTTTCATCATGATTACTCGAGTAACCACTCGACGAACGTATGTGTCTTTTGCTGGTAGTGCCGGTTTTAGCTGTTTTACGATTACTATAAGGTGGTTTGGATTTGCGTGACATGCTAGTGGGTGTGGCATCCGATGAGGAAGACGATTCATCTTGGGTCTCTAAAGAAAGTGTAAAAATTTTTAATTGTGTTTAAAATATATGTTGTGTGTTTTTCTTATAAAATGCCTACCTCTTTGTGGTCTATATTTAGCCGAGTTCATAGCTCGTGCTGATACATCATTATCCGATTCAGAGCCGAGTGTGTCATATTCTGTAATTGGTATGTGAAGTGTTAGGATTTTCCTAACTTCAGAATCTGTTGAGCCTGGATTATCCGATTCTAAAACAGTTTATAGTACGATTTGATGATGGATTTTGATTTGATTGTTTTGGATACGTGGTATTGATTCATGATGAATAATGATGATGATGATGGGATATTGATGATGATGTTTGGATGAAAACACAAATGAAAATGTTTTAATAAAAAATCTTAATTTTTTTTGTTCGTAAATTATAAATAATATTTAGTAGAAGGATTGAAAAAAGGTTACGGTTTAGACAAATAAAACACAAAGTATTACAAAGTGTTTAAATTATAGTTATGACTCTGAATGATTTAATGTCATAAGCCAATTTTTTTAGTTTGTTGGTGGTGGTCATTCAATTAAAGGAATGTCATGCTAACAAATTTATTTTAATTTCATTTATTTATCTCTTTTCTTTTGGCCTCAATCTCTAACTACTTATAATACTAAAGGGAATATTTTGCTGGGATATACAATGTCGATTATGAACCTACCTTGACTTTCTGAATGGGGATCCCTTAAACGGCCCACCTTTCGGCGCACTTTAGTGTATTCAGGTTCTTTAGACTAAAATAAATAAAATAAATTAAAAAATATCTATAAGTTATCGTAATATTTAACTTACATGATAACTTTCCGGTTTTACATCATGATATACAAATGATCCTCTTACCGAATGATAAGGTCCACTGTATACATTACCACTGTAAGAACTTTCACTGTAAGGTTGTTTATTTAGTTGAAAGGTGGCATAGGGACATATATCCTCTATGTATTCATTACTTTCTGCTTTCCCAAAACTCCCCGAATCATTGGAATTAGAGCCTCTTGGTGGTCCTACATTTGGATTACATCTGACTGCTAGATATTGTTGATCACGATTTTGTTTATTTTGCAGCTGGGTAAGTGAAGGTGTTTCCGACATAGACGAAGAGGCCAAACGTGATTGATTGTTACTCATTTCTGAAAGGAGAGTGGACAAAAAATATTACAATTTAAGAAAAAAAAAAGAAATGGTTAGATATAAAGTACACTTTTTTTGAGCTATTATTTACCAGACTATAGTCTAGAAGATCTTAAAGAATATTAAGAATAATGTTCAGAACTATAATCTGTACTACGTTCTGTATTATTCTTAATAAAGAATATTAAGAATAATGTTCAGAACTATAATCTGTACTACGTTCTGTATTATAGTCTCGTTCTTAGTGTAAACTGTACACTCGTCAATATATAGTTTGAACAACAGTATGGTCACAAAGTATACATAGATGTCACTTTTGACATTTAAAGAAGTCTAAAGTCAGCTTTTGTTTTGTGCGAAAGAGAGGGAAATAGTTTTTTGCTCGTGACGCCTCTGTATAACCTGTGGTATAGTCCCCAGTTTTGTCTAAAGTCTAGACTAGACTAGACTAGATGAATTAGTCAGGACTATAATCTTGACTATAGTCTGGACTATGTACACTTTATACTATAGAATTATATATAAGAGTCCATTACAATGTTCTGGTCTTAAGTGTGCATTGTAGCCATTTTTGAATCATTAGTCGAATGATATGAAGTTGAATCTGTTTTATAATCTGGACTACAATCGCTTAATATAAACTCTTGTCTATATACTGAAGTTTAGTTTGGTCTTTAAAGTAGAGTATATTCCGAACCAAAGTCTGGTCCACAGTGTAGAGATTATTCTAGTCTAGCCTTTTGTCGCATCTATAGTCATAACACTATCCTGTCCTAAAATCAGGATTATAGTTTGCTTTATAATCTGAAGTATAATCCCTTAGTATAATATAAAGTCTCTTCCATATTCTAAACCAAAGTCTGAGCTATATTCTGGTCCATAGACCGGATTATAGTCAGGTTTATAGTATGTACAATAGTATCATCTATAGTTTGGTCTTTATTAACTACTCTAGTCTGGTCTATAGTCTGGACTTTTTTTGCACTATAGTAAAGTCTATGGTCTGAAATATAGTCCCATCTATAATAATTACTATAATCTGAATTGCATTTCATAATATCTACGATTTCTTAGTATATGATCCAAACTAAAGTCCTATATTCCAAACTAAAGTTTGGAATATAGGCTTTACTATAGTCTGGTCTATATCAACTATGGTCTGGTATATCAACTACTCTAATCTGGTCATAGTCTAGACATTATTTTAGACTATAGTAAAGTCTATGGTCTAAAATATAGTCCCATCTACAATATAATCTGGATTGCATGTCATAATCTCTACTATTTCCTAGTATATAATCCAAACTATAGTCCTTATTATAGTCTACACTATAGCCTGGAAAATAGTCCGAACTTTGGACTTTGGTCTGGACTATGATAACGTCTATAGGTTACAGCATAGTTTGGAATATAGTTCGGACGGTATTCTGGATTATAATCTGAAATATATTTTCAAAAGAATATCTTATTTGCAGTCTTGACTAAATTCTATACACTAGCCTTTAATGGGGATCTTTTGTAGTTAAAATCAATTTATTTGTACTTACTTTTTCTTCTTATAACAAATACAGCCCCCAATAGGCCTAATAACATGATTAACGACAAACACACCGGCAGTAATACTTTGATATTAGCATAAAAGGGGCTATCGGTCATGGGAGACATAGCATTCGAATCAGTATTATAAATAACTGAAATAAAAAACTTTTAAAATAAAATTTTCTTAAAAATACCTACAAGTTTCAACTCACCTCCCTGGGGTGATAAAGTAGTAAAATTATATACCGCTGTTGTGGAGCCGGCATTATTGTGCGCTGTTACTCTAAGTTGATACTTAGTACCAGGTACTAAATCACTAACCGTATATATACGTTCTGTCGGTGGTATATGACTCGAGACAACAGTCCAAGTTGATCTAAAGAAGAAATTGTATTGAAAGAAAATTTTTAACAAGTATTTTTTTCTTAACTCACCTTCCATAAATTCTCGATTCAATCATAAAATATAAAATACCACAACCACCATCACCCCATGAATCTAGCCAACAGGTAACACTAGTAGAATTATTCGTTATCATTTGGGAATGTTTTGGCTGTACGGGTGGATTACCCTTCGTATGGGTATTGACAATGTCACAGGGTAAACCGGTGCCAATTTTATTATAGGCTGTTATGTACAATTGATAACGGGTGCCACACCAAAGATTACTTAATAAATGTGAATAGGACTTTGCATCCACTTGTAATTCTTCCCAATCACCATTATCGCGTTTATAGTTAATGACATAGCCCAATATGGGACTACCGCCATTATTGTTATCAGACCATTCTAATAGCAAACTATCCGAGTAGGCTGTAACCACGGTAAGATTAGGAGCTTCTGGCGGCACCTTGACAACAACACTATATATGATTTCATCTTTACCCCAGGTATTCTCTACACTGCAAGTATAGTTGCCCGCATCGGTGGCCTGAGTTTCACGTATGTAGAGTGTGCCATTTTTAGCAATAGTTTTGCGGGCATTAGTTTCTAGATTATGGCCATCTAAACGCCATATTGTTACCGGAGCCGGTGAGCCTACTTTACGACATGTTAACTCTAAGTTTTCCTTCCAAGGCGTTATGACACGCTGACTAAATGACACAATACGAGCAGGTACTTTATTATTTGGTGGCACTGTAACAACATCCGTTTTTTCACCCTCTCCCACTTTGGTAGAGGCAGTCAGCCAAAATTGATAAGTGGCCGATTCCTGTGTACGTTGTGTTTCATGCATTTCCACATATGGACCCAGTATACGTTTATGAGTACCCTCCTCTCGTCCACCCTCCAACATGGACATATAAAAGGTGTATCCGGTCTAAAAGTTTAAAAAGTCCTTAGAAGTTTCACCTAAATTTATATATATTTCAATTTAATACTTACTATATCACCATTTGGATATTCAGGCGGCAACCAGGATATGATAATTTTTGTACTTGAAGCTGGTATCGCTTTAATAGCATGTGGTGCTGAGGGTACTACAATGATTAGATAACATGCAACAAGTATTAATTGTTAATTATCTATTTGCAAAGTATGTACGTATGTATGTGTTTGAGTGTGTGTGTGTGTGTGTGGTAAACTTACCATCCTCATTTGTTCGACAATAGAATGGTTTGGTTTTAACACCATCTCCCACTTTAGTATAGGCCACCACCCATACAGTATAGTTGGTGTACTTGTTTAGATTTTCAATAGTAGCATACTGATTATTGGATTTCACAACCTCAGGATCTTTTTCTGCAAATAATAATGAAATTAAGTTTGATTAAAAATTATTTAAGTTAAATTGAAAATACCAGGATATTTAAGATTTCAAAGGCAAAAATCTGTAAACTTAATTAAAACTAATTTTTAATGGAGTTTTATCCGGTCTAAAGTTTATATACTGATATATAGTCTATAATCAGGTATCTAGTGTGATTGATAGTCTTAACTAAAGTATGTGATGGACTGGTTAAAACGGAGTCTCTTCGATTTTACTTGACTGTTCGCGCGTAGTGAACTACCGCATTAACAAATGTGATGGACTAGTGCACTGTAGTTAAAACTATAGTCTGGACTATAGCATCGGTTTTTCATTGCAACATCTGTAAACTAAATTAAAACTCATTTGTATCTGAGTATTTTCAGGTTTATATACTGGTACTATATCATTGTTTGGTCTACAGTCTTTTCTCTTAACAGGTATCTAGTGTGGGATATAGTCTGAATAAAGTATGTGATGAACTAGTGAACTGATGTTAGGACTATAGTTTGAACCATAATCTGGGCTATAGCCTAGACTTTTTTCCCGGTTTCTTATACACACTAAATTGAAACTCATTTATATCGGAATATTTTCAGGTTAATATACTAGTTGGTAATATGGAATATAGTGAAGTGTATAGTCTAATCTATAGAATTTATGATCTATGTCAGGTACTGGTTATAGTCGGGTCTTATTCTACTATGTAATCAGGTATGTATTTATTTTGGACTACAGTGTGGCTTAAGATGTTGCTTTTAGTTTGGTCTATAATCTAGATTATAATACTTTCTACATTCTACTCTATAACTTGTTTGATAGCTCTAAGATTTGATCTATATTTTAGTCTAAAAGTTAGATATGGTATATATAATGATGGTATATAATCAACACTACATTCGAATAGCCAGATCTGTTGCGTGGTCTATACTATAGACTAGACTATAGACTAGATTATGGCCTAGACTATAGACTAGACTATAGACTAGACTATAGACTAGACTATAGACTAGACTATAGACTAGACTATAGACTAGACTATAGACTAGACTATAGACTAGAC
>NC_060953.1:44861179-44862525 GCF_022045245.1 Lucilia cuprina | reverse complement strand
ATAAGTATGTTTGTATGCTTATATTTTTAAGTAATAAAACTCTTGTATGTTGTTTATTAATTAAAAGTGCAATAGTAATTTATTAAGATTATTCTTTTACAAGATTTCATTCCTTCCCTAGTTAAAATCCAAACCCTATATTTAGTTCATTTTAATAATTGTGTTAAGTGTTTAATTGATCTGCTTATTTTCTATCATATTTTGCCTTAATCCTTAAGGATTTATTACATTACAATTGTTAAATACATGTTATTTGAAATTTACAGGCGCTTGCAGGATCTTGTTTATTCAGTCAGACGAATAAGATAATCAAAGTATTTTAATTGTTTATTTATCTTAAGGATTATTCATAATATTTACATGTTTAAGCCAGCACAATTTCTAATTAATTTCGATGAAGTGATAGAAAATCCGGAAAGGAATGAGAGTTTTTTTGAACATTCTTTAACAACAATTGAAGTGTAAAAAGTGAAAGAAGATAATTTTGTTCTGTTTTTCATAGGAATTATCTATTATAAATAATGACTACAAAGTAGGCCAAAAACACGAATATAACTTAGACTACTTTATAGACTAGACTATAAACTAAATTATGGGATAGACTAGACTAGAGACTAGACTATAGCCTAGACTAGACTAGACTATAGACTAGACTATAGACTAGACTATAGACTAGACTATAGACTAGTCTATAGTCTAGTCTATAGTCTAGTCTATAGTCTAGACTATAGACTAGACTATAGACTAGACTATAGACTAGACTATAGACTAGACTATAGACTAGACTATATACTAGACTATATACTAGAATATAGACTAGACTGTAGACTAGACTATAGACTAGACTATAGACTAGACTATAGACTAGACTATAGACTAGACTATAGACTAGACTATAGACAAAACTATAGATTAGACTATTGACTAGATTATAGACAAGACTAATGACTGTAGAATATACAATAGACTAGCCTATAGAATATAGAATACTATAGACTAGACTATAGAACAGACTATAGACTATAGAAAAGACTATAGATTACACCAAAGACTAGACTATATTCTAAAGAATACACTATACACTATAGGTTATAAAATGGACTACAGAATAGACTATAGATAATATTATAGACTAGTTCTAGTTTAAAATCTGAAATATAGACTAGACTAAAGACTGGACTATAAACTAGACTATAGAAAAGACTACAGTATATAGAGACGAGACTATAGACGAGACCATAGACTAGACTATAGACCAGACTATAGACTAGACTATAGACTAGACTATAGACTAGACTATAGACTAGACTATAGACCAGACTATAGACTAGACTATAGACTAGACT
>NC_060953.1:44859476-44861079 GCF_022045245.1 Lucilia cuprina | reverse complement strand
CTACAGACTAGACTATAGACTAGACTATAGACTAGACTACAGACTAGACTATAGACTAGACTATAGACTAGACTATAGACTAGACTATAGACTAGACTATAGACTGGAATTGACTGGAAGTCTATATACTATTGACTAGACTACAAACTGGACTATAGACTAGATTATAGACTTATTTATAGACTAGAATATAGAATATATTATAGACTAAATTATAGGCGTTACTATAGACTAGGCTATAGACTATACTATAGAATATTCCATACACTATACTAGAGATCGTCAGTTTGAGTATGTATACTCTTCAGAAATATTGTACTATTAAGGAATTAATTAAAAGTGAAGCCACCCTAATGTACAATGTAAAGCTCTTTTATATAAATACAAATGTATGTAAGTTCATAAAATCTACAATCTTTACATTAAATTAAGTTGAAAAGTTCTTATGCTAGAACAATTATTTTTCTCACACATATGTATTTGCCTTTAAAAATAGTTGCAAGGCAAAACTAAATGACTTGAACAGAAAAATCATTTATGTAGCAATTTTTCAAAACACTTATTTTTTCGATAAAAGAAGAATAATAATAATAGCTGACTTTAGCAACTAGATAATAAAGAAGAAAAATATATATGGTAAATTAATAGAACAGGCAATGTTATTATCCAAAGGCATTAAAAGAATCGTTTTTTAATTTTGTAGTTTTTGCTATATTTTTATAATAAAATTGGCAGTTTTTAGCATTTACATAAAGTACTTATTAAAAAAATATTGCAAAAATATCAATAATCTTAAAATGTTTCTTTAGTATTAAAATATGTATTTTTAAAAGACTATTATTAAAAATGTTTTATATTAAAATTGTCTATAGTTTCACTATTCATTTATCATTTATTATTTTCTCTCTATATGTATGTCATCCATAACCATATGGTTAAGAAACTAAAATTTTAATTAAAGATCTGTTAAAACCACAAACAATTTAAAATTAAATTGTAGTAGAGTGTTTTCTTAAATGAAATATTTTTTTTTATTTATTTAAATTTAATTTCAAAGTTTTAAATGTGTTTTTTTTTATTTTATAAAAATTTGATGATTTTTTTTATTTATTGATTTTATGTTGTGTTAAACACGGCGTATGAGTGATAATTAATTGTAAATGAAATAAATATTAAACATACGTAGTGTAGGAAATATTTATTTTTGTATATTATCTTAAGAATGTCAGTGATAATTTTGATTTGGTGTGAATTATTAAATTTTATAGTAAATTTTCTATAGATTTTTTTTTGAATTTTTTATAGAATACTTTTTGGGTTGTATGTTCAATATTCTGTAGGAAAATTTCTGCTGAACAGTGTTTATACCCTACATCACTATAGTGGGGAGGGTATTATACGTTTGTGCTGATGTTTGTAACATACAAAAATATTGGTCCAATACCCACCAATCCAATACCTTGCGCACAAGGTTTACATGGACAGCCAGCCAGAAAGCCGGACAGACGGACGGACATGTCTTAATCGACTCAAAATCATCAGAAATCATCTTTTTAGTCGATTAAGACATGTCCGTCCGTCTTTCCGGCTTTCTGGCTGGCTG
>NC_060953.1:44857589-44859376 GCF_022045245.1 Lucilia cuprina | reverse complement strand
ACCCTAGCCCCCATATAAACCCCCCTTCAAAAAATGACTTAAACGTCTAAAATTGACTTGTAACCATTTGTATCGCAATGAAACTCAACAAAACTAACTGTTATTTAGCTTCCGAGGATCGGCCCATATTTGATCTACATAAAGAATCATTTAGAAATTTTCGTTTTTTATCAATAAATGGCTTCAATATTTTGGAATTATGGTAATATTCAACATTAAAGTTTCTTTACAAAAAATAAAAATTTTATAAAAAGTAAAAATTTTAAAAATATACTCATGGTGTAGGGTATTATATGGTCGGCCATGCCCGACTATATTTTCCTACTTGTTTTTAGAAAATTTTATGTATAACAGTATTTTCTATAGAAAATTTTGTGTACAACAGTATAGAATATTTTGTGTATAATAGTATTTTTCATAAAACACATTTGTGTATAAAAGTATTTTCTATAAAAAAGTTTGTTTATAGCACTATTTTCTATAGAAAGTTATCAATAAAACAGTGCTATTTATATAAAACATTGTTTGTAACAGTATTTTCAAGAGAAAATTCGCGTATGAAAGTATTTTCTTTAGAAAATTATATCTATAACAGTTTTATCTAAAGAATATTTTGTGTATAACTGTATTTTCTTTGATAACTATAAAATCATGTTAGTATGCATTTTTATTTATCTTATCCTTTTATTAACTAACAATGAAGTTATGTCAATTGTCAAGAGCATTTTTCTTCATCATTATTAACTTAGTGCAATATAAAAATGCAATATATTTAAAAATTAAAATAAGAAGAATGAAATAACCAACATATGTATTTCACATACTTTCATGCATGTCCTTTTTAACTGTTTGTATGCTATATCTATGATCAGAAACACAAAATTAAATGTACAAGAAAAAAAAAAAACAAGACTCACCTCTCCAAATGTATTAGTAGCATGACAAATATAAATGCCAGTATCCTGGCGATATGTATGTGTAATACCTAATTCAGATACCATGCCATCATCAAGTATCTGATCACGTATTGTGTATCTGTAAAGAAAAAGAACAAAAAAAAAAGTATTTTTTTACAAAAAGAATTACACATGTTTTTCTGATATTAATGTTAACATGTGTATTTTGTAATACCTTTTGCTATTCGTGTACATGTCTAAAGGTAGCTACCTAAATACGTGGACATATGTACAAAAATGCAAAAATGTACTTGTAGTTGAAGAATAAGAACTAGAATATACATGTAAGAAATTAAGAAAAAAAAAACACACAAAGTTGTACAATGCAAGCTGCAAATACCTATAACAATATAATACAGGCTGGCATAAGGCACAGTTGTTCACGTATCTGTCGAGTTAAATATATAAGAACATGAATTTCATAAATACTTTTACATATTTGCTTGTCTTTTGAATGTTCGTATGTTGGAACATGTGCAAAATGCAAAGAAATTAAATATTTGTATATGCAATTTTTGTTTGTTCCACTCTCTAGTGGTGCCTTCAAGGAAAAATGTTCAAATTTCAATAATAAAAAATTTGAATATTGATTAAATTGAAAAGAAATTGAATTATAAAAAATATGTTTGTATTTGAGTTTATATGAAGTTTTAACTGCAAATATTGCAACTCAATCTATATCCATATCTCATCCATATATCAATAGTTTATAACCTAGTCTAAAGTCTAGTCTATAATCTAGTCTATAGTCTAGTCTATAGTCTAGTCTATAGTCTAGTCTATAGTCTAGTCTATAGTCTAGTCTATAGTCTAGTCTATAGTCTAGTCTAT
>NC_060953.1:44846958-44857489 GCF_022045245.1 Lucilia cuprina | reverse complement strand
TAGTCTATAGTCTAGTCTATAGTCTAGTCTATAATCTAGTCTATAGTCTAGTCTATAGTCTAGTCTATAGTCTAGTCTATAGTCTAGTCTATAGTCTAGTCTATAGTTCATTTTTCATATAAGTTTTTTTTTTGTATTTTCAAAAATTTATATGAGAATATTTTTAGCGCAAAGTGTAGTTTTTGGCAAAATAAGTGAGTAAGAGTTTTACCAATAGCAATAATATTCTGCTCACATACAAAAAAATAAAATTTACTTCATTCATTATAACCGCGTTAAAACTTGTTCTCTTCGTTTGTTTAACAATCATAATTCACCTTCAATTGCCATCTGTCGATTTTTCAATATTTGTAAATTTTATATTATTTCAATTTCATTTAACACTTTTAAGATATACACAATAAATACAACAGATGTTGTAAATTTAAGCAGAAGGTTTCCACACTTACCTTATAAAAAAAAAAACGAAAACAAATACTTTTGCCAATAGTTAATATTTACTTTGATTCTAAGATGATGAACATGAAAATAAAAAGAAATAAAAATTGTTTTATAAATTATTGGAAATCTTTTACGATTTATCATTATTTTAACATTTATCTTGTTGCGAATATTTATTCGATCGTCGAATGGTAGTTACACAAGTATTTCATATACAATATTTACTTAATACTTTATCTTCTTCATCGATTTCAACTGCTGTCAGTTTGAATAAATTTCATTTGTTTTATTATTTTCCTCTTCTCCTGCACTATCGTCGTCATTTCCACCATTCAATTCAATTTTATGTTTCTTTCATTTTTCATCTTGTTTTTCATATTATAAGTATGTAGTTTTTTACATTTTTATATATCCTATTTTCTTTTCTGTTTTTGATGGAATTGTTTCTGTTTTCTTATTTATTTATTGCAGGACGAAATGACGATACAATTAATTGTACAGGAAGTACCAGAGCAGCCGAAGAATTTGCGCATCAATTCGCAACAATCACGTAGTTTACAATTGACTTGGAGTCAACCGTTTGCTGGCAATAGTCCAATAGAAGAATATCACATATTTTATAAGCAAATAACCGGTAAGTGGATACAATGCAATCGGTAGTAATTTTTAAGACCTCAAGGTATTAAGGTATGAAACAATATCCAAAGGCTACCCAGCAAAACTTTATTACCAAATAAGGTGGAACAATGTCAGAAGATTTCACCAAAACGTGTAAAATACATTCATGTTCTTCAGTGTCAACCTGAAATCCTATCTAGAGACCAACAACAGTCTATAGTCTAGTATATAGCCTCGTATATATTCTGGTTTCTAGTTTATAATCTAGTCTTTAGTCTAGTTTATAGTCTAGTCTATAGTCTAGTCTATAGTCTAGTCTATAGTCTAGTCTATAGTCAAGTCTATGGACTACTCAATTGTTTAGTCAATAGCTAGCCTATAGACTAGTATAGTCTAGTCTAGTCTATAGTCTAATTTATAGTCTAGTCTAGTATATACTATAGTCTATTGTCTAATCTATAGTCTAGTCTATAGACTAGTCTTTAGACTAGACTATAGTCTAATCTATAGACTATACTATAGTCTAGTCTATAGTCTAATCTATAGTCTAATCTATAGTCTAGTCTATAGTCCATTCTAGTATAGTCCACATAGTATAATCTGTAGTTTAGTCTATAGTCTAGTCTATAGTCTAGTCTATAGTCTAGTCTATAGTCTAGTCTATAGTCTAGTCTATAGTCTAGTCTATAGTCTAGTCTATAGTCTAGTCTATAGTCTAGACTATAGTCTAGTCTAAAGTCTAGTCTATAGTCTAGTCTATAGTCTAGTCTATAGTCTAGTCTATAGTTTAGTTTATAGTCTAGTCCATAGTCTAGTCTGTTGTCTATTCTATAGTCTAGTCTATAGTCTAGTCTATAGTCTAGTATATAGTTAAGTCTATAGTCTAGTCTATAGTATAGTCTATAATTTATAGTCTATAGTCTAGTCTTTTGTCTATTCTATAGTCCAGTCTATAGTCTAGTATATAGTTGAGTCTATAGTCTGGTCTATAATCTAGTGTATAGTCTTGTTTATAGTATAATATGTTGTCTTTTCTATGAGCTAGTTTAAAGTCTAGTCTGTACTCTGGTCTATAGTCTAGCTTATAGTCTAGTCTATAAGCTGGTCTATAGTCTAGTCTATAGTCTGGTCTATAGTCTGGTTTGTATTTAGTCTATAATCTGGTCTATAAACTAGTATATAGTCTAGTCTATAGTCCAGTCTATAGTCTATTCTATTGTCTAGTCTATAGTCTAGTCTATTTTCTATTATACTGTGTGGTCTATAGTCTATTATATATTATAGTCTATATTCTAGTCTATAGTCTAGTTTATACTGTAGTCTGTAGTTTAGTCTATTTTATTTTATATATATTAAACTATAGTCTAATCAAATGTAAAATAGTTCCCATAGGCAGTTCCAATCTAAGTTTATACTGTAGTCTGTAGTTTAGTCTATTTTATTTTATATATATTAAACTATAGTCTAATCAAATGTAAAATAGTTCCCATAGGCAGTTCCAATCTAACAGAAATTAAACTCATAGATTGTGTTAAACATCCGAATTTAAAGCATTTTTGTTTAATTTTCTAGCATAAAAAATTACTAAAAATAAATTAAGTTTATTGCCTAGAAAATGCGCATTCACTTATATATAAGAACATATTTTTAATATTGTATGTCGGTCCGTTTGTCTGTCTATTTTAATTTCTGACATTGTTTACATAACAAAAGAATCAAAATGAAATCTTGTGTCAAGGTTTTCATTCTTTTTATTTCTATTTTTTTTCTACTTTTTTTTTAATGTTTCCTTTGCACACACTTGTACATACAATAGAATCGTCAAATATGCACACACATTCTCAAATTCATACGTAAATGGGAAATTATTCATATGTATAAAGACTTATTGATAAGAATGTATGCATATTAAGGTGGTACTCAAAAAAAAAAAAAAATAAAAAATAAAACAGTGAATTTTTTGTTGTTAATATGTCAATGTCACTTGCAATTTGAAATTTGTACATCGGTCTACATTTATGTCTGGTTATATTTTCTCAAAACTATAGTTTGACTGCTCAGAATATCTACCATTTAACAATAACTGGATGTTGAGATTATGGTCCTGTATATAGTAGAACATTGCTTGTTAAATAGGATGCAGAATTAATGTAATATAGACAGGTAGATAAATACCTGATACATTTTTTGTGGAGTTTAATTTTCGTACCATTCTAATGTGTATATGAAAAGATAAATTTTTAGTTAGTCTTTTTGTTATCATTTTTCTTTTTCGTTCCCTTCTTATCTTCTACGCTTCTAAGCAAATCTATGTATATAAGTATATCACTTGTATTGACTAGTTTTGGGGAAGATAAGACATAAAACAAATACAAATACAAGAAAAGAGGACAATTTGATTACTTGTGTCATCTGCATGGAAACAATTTTTAATTGATTGATAAAAACAACAACAGCAACAAAAACTAAAGTAAATGAATAAAAAACAAAATCTATTGAAAAATCTTAAAACAATGGACATACAAATGGAACTCAATTAAGTAGATTTGACAACAAAACTGAAAGAAAAACAATTTCATTTCAACTATGAAATGTTTGTTTGATTTTACATATTGAAAAATATTTACTTTACTGGAAAAATATTATTTAGTTATTATATTACTAATTTTATAACAAAATTTCGGAAATATTTAAATATTTTATGAATTCAAATGAAATATTTATTTCAAGTTTTTGTTTTATTATTTTAAATTATGGTTTATGACCTTGACTGCAACAAGGACTATGTTTTTTTATACCCTACAACTTATAATAGAATGATGCTAGTGTAGACTATATGAGTTTGTGCTTACTGTCCGTCCGCCTGTGCCTGTCTGTGTTCCCGCCGGGGCATGTTACCTTGGAGAAATCTCCACCTTGGTGTCATTGCATTCCCGGGGTAAAGAGGTGGTACTAATACATCTAGTCTACCGGACTATAAATACCAAAAATTGCGACAGTATTTGTACTGGTTTAATACCCAAAATCGCGGGGAGATAATGTTGGTTTAAGGACAGATAAATCCTATACCTAATGGGTTGGATAATTCTCTTTTCAAATGACACATGTCGGTGTAAAAAGCAGCATATGCGTTCAATAGTTGCCTGTCATCCCTTTGAGTGATCTTTATGATCATGAGAATGGATATAATACAAAAATTTGTTAAAAGAGTCTAGTCTATAGTCTAGTCTATAGTCTAGTCTATAGTCTAGTCTGTAGTCTAGTCTATAGTCTAGTCTATAGTCTAGTCTATAGTCTAGTCTATAGTCTAGTCTATAGTCTAGTCTATAGTCTAGTCTATAGTCTAGTCTATAGTCTAGTCTATAGTCTAGTCTGTAGTCTAGTTTATAGACTAGTCTATAGTCTAGTCTATAGTCTAGTCTACAGTCTAGCCTATAGTCTAGTCTATAGTCTAGTCTATAATCGAGTCTAGTCTATAGTCTAGTCTATAGTCTAGTCAATAGTCTAGTCTATAGTCTAGTCTATAGTCTAGTCTATAGTCTAGTCTATAGTCTAGTCTTATTAATAATATACACTGTTGTAGTTCTGAATTTTACAAGAAACTATAGTAAAAATAAATTAAGTAATATTATAAAATTTACTTCATAATTAATTTTTTAGAAATAGTTTTTTCTCGAAAATTCTGTACTTATGATATAAAAGTATTTGGTTTACTAATAAACATTACAAACATCAAAATATTATATCTCCTGCACACAAACAATACTACCCTAAGGAAACAACAACAAGATAAATATGAACACTTCAATAACACTTATGAAAATAAAATAAAAAAAACATAAAATAATAATAACCAAAAATAAACTTACCTTGTATCCATAGATTCATCAATAGTCTGCTGTGTTGCTTGCAATTTCCATTGAATATCAATTGGATTGTCGCCTTGAACGTTGCATTGTATATGAACTTGTTTGCCCTTAGCAACAGAAATTTGTTTCGATTTCGTTTGGAAGTGAGCGGGAACTTTTCAAGGAAAAAATTAAATAAATTTAAATTAAATATTACAATAAAATAATTATGAAATTTAAATTCTATATATAATTTTTTTCAGAATAAATACTTACCATTAACTTTTAAAAATATCACCTTACTCACACCTGAACCGATATTATTCTTGGCCTCACACAAAAAATGACCCTGAGATTCTTTGCTAATTTTCTTAAAGTGTATGGTGCCATTAGCAAATAGTTGTACGGTGGGTTCGTAGATAAAGTCCTTATATTCACCGGGTGTGGGCCCTATGGCCTTTTTCCAGGTTATGGTGGGTTTCGGATAACCCGATGATTGGCAGTGTAGGAAAACATCATCACCAGCTTGAGCGCTGGCATCTTTGGGTTCTAAAATCCATTTAGGTGGTACATTAACCGATAAAGGCACCATAAAACGTTCAGTGCCCGCAACATTTTGTGCTATGCATGTATAATTGCCCGAATGTTCTGACGTGATATGTTCTATAACTAAACTGGCTGAGTATTCGTCTAAACGTCTAATGACTTCATTGCTTTAAATAATAAATTTATAATTTTCTATTTAATTTTCATTTTTAAATTTGCTTTACTTACCCAGTTCCTATTAAAGGTTTACCATTACGTTCCCATCGAAAACTGACCGGTAGATCACCTTCTAATATTTGACATGATATAGCTGCCCTCATGCCCTCTCTTAACATATTGGTCATGGCTTGTATGGGCATGATTTTCGGTGGCACTGCACGAGTAATTGAAAAAAAAAAAACAACAACAAAATGTACAAAACGTGAGTCATTAGTGTATTGTGGGGCAAATGGTAGAATGAATGCAAAAGTATCATTGTACTAGTAAGTGGCAGTTTAGTGGAAACCACTGAAAACTCATTATAATCATGGTGTATGCAGTCATTGTTAGCAACTAGGGTTAGCTTTATGGAGAGAATTTGATTTCTGATATTTCACTGATATTGAATATGAACATGAAATGCTAGGACGAAGGATATAAACCTTTTCCATTTTCTTATGTAATTTAATATCCTATAACTCATGTCTATAGTCTGCACTATAGATTAATCTAAGGTCTGCACAACAGACTCGTTTATGGTCTGCAATATATCCTTTTCTGATATAGTCTGGGCTATAGCATAAACTATAGTTTGGGATATTCTCTCGTCTATATTCTGGACTATAATACCCTATACCACTTTAGTATTGGGTTTGTGGATATACACACAATAATATTGGTCCTATACACACGCTCAATCGGATATGTCCGTCCGTCTGCTTGTCTGTCTGTCCGTTTGTCCATCTGTGCATCTATCCGTCTGTAGGGTATTATATGATTGGCCTAGCCCGACTGTAATTTCTTATTTGTTTTTTCTTTAGTTGTATCTTTAGTCTGGATTGTAGTCGCGTTTATAATCTGCACTTTAGTTGCATCTAAAGTCCGGAACATAAACTAGACTTAAATTTATACTATAGTCTGCATTGGTGCCCATAGTATGTGTTATATTCCCGTCTAAAGTTTGGAATCCACATCTTAATTTTCTTATATAGTCTAAAATTATCTGGATTATAGATTTGTCAACAGTCTATACGATCTATACTCCCATCTATTGTCTGGAGTATAATCTGAAATCTAAGCGTATTTCGACTATGGTTTGGTTTGGTCTTATAGTCTAAAAGTCTTGACTAAAGTTTCATCTATATTCACGAAGATAATCTGGACTGACTGTCGTCTATAATCTGAACTATTGTCTCTTTCAAAGTATTAAATCTGGATTTTGGATTATATATTAGTTTGATCTGAGCTTCATCTACTAGTCTACTTTCTAGTGGTTTCAAAAGTTTAGACTTGTCTGTATTCTGGATTATAATAGCGTCAATTTCTAGACTCTATTCGAGTCAATAATCTCAACTATAGTTGCGTCTGTAATTTGGATTACAATCGTGTACTTATTCTAGAAAATATCCTGCATAAAGCCCTGAAGATAGTCTAGACTAGAGTTTCGTATTTAATACTGTTTATCTATAATTTGGACTACAGTCAAGCTAATAGTCTAATCTATAGTCTAGACTGTACTATAGTATGGGTTATAGTCGTACTTTTAGTCTGGGCTGTGGATTTGTAAATATATGTGTCTAAAATCTAGTCTGTTTTACAGATGATAACATCACCTTTAGTAGGAACTATAGACGCGTCTAAAGTTTTGCCAGACGACTTGACTTTAGCTTAATCTAGATAATAGTATTTAGTGTTAGTTATAGTTTACATCTATAATTAGCCTCATATACATTAATAGAATGACCTATATGTATATATTTAGCCAGATTCATAATCTGAAAGCTGAACAACGTTATCTTCTCGGAATGTGAAATAGTTTAGGATTACTCTAACTGCTAACCCTAAATATTTCAATTGTTCAAATCACCAACAAGAGCAAGACGAAGAAAAATAAGACGAATATTTGCTTTAGTTTGGTATCAGATTGCAATTGTTGTAACAATAAAATTGCAAACAGCATCAAACAATAATAGTTGTGGTGAAGATAATGACTTTAATGGTAATAATGATGATAAAGATGAAAACGATGCCAATAGTAATGATGATTACTGTTATGGTACTAGTGTTTATACTCATTAGTTGCAGGAAAATACTTTTGTTCTGGCTACTGATGAGGTTTTGATTGTGTATAAGGAAAATATTTATATTTTTTATATATATATTTATATAAAAAAGTCATTGACCATTAAAGAGGAAGTTTTCTAGAGTACTGAAGTCATTTTACATAAATATCGTTGAGCAAAAATTTGTGCTTTAAAATGTTTGTAATAAATTATATTTATATTGCTAATTTCAAGCGTAAAATTTTTATAATACCTTCCTTAAAAACAACAAATTAATGTATAAAAAAATCGATTCTTACAATAATGAAAACTTTTAAAAAGAACAACAATAGCTGCTTAACACTTACCCAGTACTTGTATCTCAACATTTCGTCTTGAAGTTTGTTTTTGTTTATTCTGTGCCATACACGTATAAGTGCCCGCATCCTCTAATCTTTGCAATTGTTCTATGATTAAAGTGCCATTGTTGTAAGCTCGCTGTCGACGATTTATGGGCAAAGTTTGGCCATCTAAATTAAACAATACAAAAATGAAGAGAAAAAACTTTCTTGTATTTGTGTTCATTTTAAAATATGTATAAGTATGTTTATATTGTTTTTGGAAAATATTTTGATTGGAATTTATTTATGAGATATAGAAAATGGAAGTTATTGTTTCTTAAAATATTTTTCACATAGACATATTTCATGATTTAAAGGTTTATATTTAGATTAAAGTTCGTAAAGTGTTTATATACTTGGTTAAACAGTATGGCGTATGAGTGACATACTAGTATGCAGAAACACAATTATATTACTCATTCGCCTAGATTTAAAATTTCGTTTACAGAAAAAATTGGAACTAGAACTAAACTAGAACTGAACTGAACTAGAATTGAACTAGAACTGAACTAGAACTGAACTAGAACTGAACTAGAACTGAACTAGAATTGAACTAGAACTGAACTAGAACTGAACTAGAACTGAACTAGAACTGAACTAGAACTGAACTAGAACTGAACTAGAACTGAACTAGAACTGAACTAGAACTGAACTAGAACTGAACTAGAACTGAACTAGAACTAAGCTAGAACTTATATAGAACTTAACAGTTGAGACTAGGTATCAATAAAAATCTCTTACCTCTCTCCCAGTGTATTTTGTCAATTGGATAGCCAGCCACTGGGCATTTTACAATTAAATCATGGCCAGATATACCAGTAATTTTAGGCATTTCACGTATATGAGGTAAACCATAAATGTTAACTTTGGCACTATGTGATACTCTGGAAAATTTAAAAATAAAATATATATTAATAATTTAAACAAAACTTTTTGTTTACTCATTGCGAAGCTTTTCTACATATAAAATAATTAATTTAATTAATTAATGATACGATTAATAAGGTTATAGTCAGTACAAAAAAAAGTTATAAATTTTAAATTTAAATGCTTTTTCAAAACATTCAATAGCTTTAAGTTTTATCAACAAAAAAATTAATCAATTCATCTAACTAATTTAAAATAAATTATTTTGTCCAAATAAAAAATTCATAAAATAATTTAAATGTTCAAATAAAAATTTATAATAGAATGGTTGCTTTGTGTGTATAAAAAATATTGTGACACTTTTACCTTTAAATACGCCACATTTCAAATACAATTGTATTCAGAAAAAACACAGTAAAAGTATAAAATAAAAACTTTTAAAATTGATTTGTTTCTACTGATTGCAAATATTTTTCCAATCTAAACAAGAACTTATAAATATGCAATTGTATGCATTTTTGCTTTTTATAAAATTTATGGAATTTTTTGTTATTGTACAACTAAATATTCGTAAAATCATTTAAATTTTTAAAACAAGTATAATTTATACAATCAAGCATAAATGCAAGTTTTACACTTTAATACCTTTCAATTGTGTTGTGTGGTTAAAATTATTTTAAATTGATTCTATTTGATTATGAATTTATATTTTTGTTATTTAAGTAGGTTACTTTAGAAGCACATAGATTTTATGTTTAATTGCTGTTTTATTCAATGAAATTATATTTATTAATATTATTTATATTAAATTGTACAGCTTTTGTTTGGCAAAAGTTGTGGTTAATTTAGAGTGTAAAATTTTATATTAAGTTTTAAACAATTTAAAAATTATTATCACATTTTTTTTTAATATATTTAAATCTTTATTTTTTTCATGGATTAAAAAAGTTTTTTTTTTACCGATCAACAAATCTTAAATAAAAATTTTTCAATACACAAAGACCTTTTACACAAGAGTTTTTTATCTTCAACTTACTTGCCAATAGCATTCTGAGCCGTACAAGTGTACTCTCCACCATCTTCTTCCTTGACATTGGTTACATTGACATGACTAATGACATCATCATGGATCGTAACATATTGACCAACTAAAAAACGTGAATTATCTGGAATCTGAAAGTAAATAAAACTTTTATTGAACGAAACTGAAAAACATTTAAAGTTTTATAATAAAAAATTATAAACTAAAATTTTTTTAGTAATTTTTAAAATTTCACTCACTGGAAATCCATCCAAAGTCCAGGTAAATTGTGGCAAAGGATTGCCTGTTGCGACACATTTTAAAGATACTGTTGGACCTGGTTGTAGTGTTTGCTCCGAAAACCAATAAAGTAATTCTGGTGAGGCATCTGTGAGTAGTAAAAGAAATATAAGGAGGTTTAGTATTTTATATAGAGACGACAGTTCAGTTCTAGTTCAGTTCAAGTTCAGTTCTAGTTCAGTTCTAGTTCAGTTCTAGTTCAGTTCTAGTTCAGTTCTAGTTCAGTTCTAGTTCAGTTTTAGTTCAGTT
>NC_060953.1:44821999-44846858 GCF_022045245.1 Lucilia cuprina | reverse complement strand
TTCAGTTCTAGTTCAGTTCTAGTTCAGTTCTAGTTCAGTTCTAGTTCTAGTTCAGTTCTAGTTCAGTTCTAGTTCAGTTCTAGTTCAGTTCTAGTTCAGTTCTAGTTCAATTCTAGTTAAGTTTTAGTTCAGTTCTAGTTCAAGTTTTATTGAGTTCTTCTTCACTGTAGTATGTTCTTCTTATAGATTATTAAAAAAAGTCATTCATGTCTTTAATATTAATACTTTCATCGGGAAGAGAAAATTAAATTTTTGAAATATATAGCATCAAAAACTTAATTATTCAAAAGCCCCATTCCGCCTATATTCAATATCTATCAATATTATTTTTTTTTCAGAATTCCCTCAAGGATGTGTTGCTTTCTTAATATTTTATGATTGATGCAGGATAAAAAAAATCGACAAAGACTATTGTATTTCATTTTTTCTTTTTATTGATGTAATAAAAAAATCAAACATAAAATCAATTTCCGCTTGTAAATTATTTCATCTCCTTACAAAGCAAACAAGAATCCAATAAATAAAAAACCAGACGAAAAATAAAGTATGAGGCTTAACCTAAAGCTTAGGGTGGAAGAAGATTGGATTTTTATATTTGTTTTTAATAATTTTTGTAAGGAGTTATTAAATAAATATTAAATTTTTTAAATATTTTGAATATTGCAAAGTTTTGTAAGAATTAAGACTGACTTAATGACTCTTTGGTGCATAGAATTGTAGTAATATAGAATAGAATTTTATTTTCTTTAAAATTAAAAAAAAAATAATCTTAATTAATTGCCACATATGTTTGGGCATAAATAACTCATTAAAAGAAACACAAATCTGTGTATCTGTGTTTAATTACCATTTACTTCTGTAAAAAATATGTATATATTTATATTTATGTTTGTGTATATGTATATTATGATTAGTAAATGTTATTCTTTCTCTTTTAAAAGTCAATTTAGTAAATTGAAAAATAATCAAATTAAATATTGGTTTTCACACCTACACAGACATCGGTCGATCGCATGCACACATCCACCCTCACTTGTATCAACACAATTGTGTGTATCTATGTATGTATCTGTGGTAGCGGTTAAAATGACAAGTGGGCGAATTTAATATAAATGTGAATGTTTGCAATTTATTATTATATATACATATGTACATATATATGTATATGCAATGGGTGACATCTAATTTAAACATAAGAGTATGTATGCATGTTTGTGGACATCCTGTGCGTGTGGTTTAATATGCACATTCATATATTTATATAAACCATAAAATCAACAATTTGCAAATGTACACTATATTATCAATATATATTTATATAAAGATATACATACTTACATACATATATATGTATGTACACATTTGTATATTTGGTATTTATACATATATACAATATATAAATATTTATTTGAATTGTTTATTTAATGTTGGTTTTTAACAGTCTTATAAATAAACTATATGTTTATATGGCATTTAATTGTGGATTAAACTTTATGTGTGAGAAAGAACTGAGAAAAAGTTATTGGAGATATTTGGTACTAGCTATACCAGACTTCTTTGCTACCCTAAAACAATCTTATGTAAGGTATAAAAAATGCGAAAAATCTAAATGTTCACATGAATTCAAAGTTCTTAATGTAAAATTTCAAAATTGTAAATGTAATAGTTTCCAAAATAAACTAATTTCTGAATTCCAGATTTTTTTTATATCTCTTATAGTTTATGAGAAAAAAATTCCTTTTTTCTGCTCTATCGCTTATAGTTAACAAGATAAATGGACTTTTATGTTTTCACTCAAAATAAAAAAGAGGCTTTTTATTTTCACTCAAGAAATTAGTTTGTAAAAAAACTAGTGTAAAAAAGTAACCACAGATTCCGCTTGTTTTTACTGTACCTCTTACAGTTTTTGAGGAAAACGGACTTTTTTGTTTTCACTCAAAATAGCGGTTTTTGTTATGAAGCAAAATTGATCACAGATTTTGGACTTTTATGTTTTCACTCAAAATATCGGATTTTAGTATGAAATAGAAGTGACACAATTTCGCGTGTTTTACCTCTTTCGTTTTCGTGAAAAACGAACACTTTTTTCACTGAAAATATCGTTTTTTTTATAAAATAAAAGTGATACCAGATTTCGATTGTTTTTGCTGTATATCTTATAGTTTTTGAGAAAACAGACTTTAATGTTCTTAGTGAACTAGAACTGAACTAGAACTGAACTAGAACTGAACTAGAACTGAACTAGAACTGAACTAGAACTGAACTAGAACTGAACTAGAACTGAACTAGAACTGAACTAGAACTGAACTAGAACTGAACTAGAACTGAACTAGAACTGAACTAGAACTGAACTAGAACTGAACTAGAACTGAACTATAACTGAACTAGAACTGAATTAGAACTGGACTAGAACTGACCTAGAACTGAACATATCAAAATATTTTTGATTTCATATTAACTTACCTCCTAATTGTAGTTCCGCTGTTGATTGTATTTGTTCCCATTCGTTAGATACAAAACATTGATACATGCCGGGATCATCTTTTTGTACCTTTTTAATAATAAGGCGAGGAGGATCTGAAAGAATCTATAAAAAATTTTAAAGGAGAAATATGTATTTAAATTTTTAAAATTAAACATCCACCCTAGTATGCATATATCCATTAAAATACATTTGTAATGAAAATTAACACACACTGGCATTAAATTACATATGTGAATAATGTTGAAAATTTTACCTCAACACGATTGTCTCTTAGTATGGGTTTACCATCATGTAACCAATTTACATCATGCACCGGATGTCCGGTTACAATACATTGAAATTGTGCATCTTTATCAACATCTACTGTTTGTACTTGTGGCTGAAGATGGGCTGTTAAAGGCGCTGCAAAATTTATTAAGGAGAATAGTTTTGTTTATGTAAAAAAATTTTAATAAAGTTTTTTTGCTTGAATGTTGGTTTAAATGTGAAGACAGGATGAAAATGATATGATAAATGAAAACATTTTAGGTTTTATGCAAGGAACTTTTTAAAAAACATGAAAATATATATGTGTAGGTGGAGAAATCTAAAGTTTAAGCTGTGTTTTAATTTTTGGTATTAAAATGCAAAAATCGGTAATTTTTGAATTTTTTTGATTGATTTTCTTTCCATGGCTAAAGTGTCTAGCAATCGACATCTTTGTCACGTATTTTACGCTTAAATTCATGTGCCTGCTTTTAAATCTTGTTTAAAATTTTCCCAGAAAATTACTTTTTTTCACTGTTCTTGTTGACTGTAGCTATTAAAACCAAACCAGAGCACTTTTTCTAATCATTATTTTTTGTTATTCTGTTTTTTTATTCTGATGAAAATTTAATTAAAATATGCAAATAACAATCTCATCGTTAATGTAATGATTACTTAAGTAAACGTATACAAAATTTTGTGTAATGCTTTGGTTGTGTGTTTAGGCTGGTATCAGATGATAAAGTTATTTTTGTATTTTCCCCCAAAAAAAGGATACTTATATAAAGTGTATGTAGTTATTATACAAAAACATAACAGACAAAATGTTTAAGGTTCAAGACATTGTTATGCCTTATAAGCAAATGCTTTTATTCGTATTGCCCTAAGTGTGTTCATATTACTCTTATTATAAGTATGTATTAAAGCAAAGAACTTTTACTTTTTTCTGTCAAGGAGGACATTTTGTTTGTACGAGTAAGTACTTCCAATTACAGGTTTTAAGTATCAGTTTTGTTTGCTTGCACGTGAAAAATGTAATTTTAGTTATATGTTCATGCCAAAGCCGAAAAATAGAGCCCACTCACCTGTAACAGTTAATGAGACTTGTATTGTCTCCTCGCCAGCCGTGTTATTAACCCAACACAGATATTTACCTGTGTCATCGAGACGTGCCTGTAAAAAACAGAAAGAATTAGTTTTTTTTTATCTTCTTTTTATTTTCTTGTTTAAGCTATCATGAAAAGAAAATATATTTATAAACAAATTATATACTTTTGGGAGACATTTCAGGTTAAGAGATATTTTTCTTCATTTAAATCTCTTATTTAAAATTGCTAAAAATTAAATAATTTTACTTTACTTTTACGGTTATATGTACTACTGAGCGTATGTTGAATGCTGCAATAAATACTTATCACTCATACGTCTTGTTTACTTAAATTTTTTTCTTCCAGTTTACTTATTGTTCCATAAATTTTATTTTTAATACAATAAATTGCATAATTTTACGAAATTATTAAAATATACGTAGGGAATTTCACATTATACATTTCCAAAATGCTTAAGTTAAAAAACTGCCCAACGTCATGCATTAACATAGTAGTTTTCCAGGAACAGTGGCTCATCTTAATTTTGTTGTTAAATATGGCCAATAACATGCATTAATACTATTAAAAAACAGATTTTATTTATTTGCTTGCGGCTTCTTAAGAATCAACAGCTGTTTGTCCTTTGGCCTCCTGTCTTCTCAGAAAATGCAAATCGACCATTGAGTTCAAATAAAAGTGTTCATTGAATGTTTAGTCTTAAAATTTTTTTTATAGAAAGTAATCGATACAGTAATTCGCCATAAAAAATGTTCAATAATAAAGTTATCTTTAGAAAAGTAATGGAAAGTAAAGAATTAAATGTTAAAATAAATGTTTTCTATAGAAAACTATTCGATGGCAAGAATATAAATTTACAATAAAAAATAATCGATGGAGAAGTTTCTCAATAAAATTAATCGATAATATCGTTTTTTACAGAAAATAAATCTATACTGATTATTATATAGAATAGTGATCAATAAAACAATTTCTTACAAAAAAAGTTATGGAATGGAAAGTTTTAAATAGAAAAGTGATCTACAGAAGAGATTTCTATACAAAAGTAATCTATAGGGCTGTTTTCTATAAAAAAGTGATCGACAGGTTAGCTTTATATAGAAAAGTGATCGAAAGGTTAGTTTGCTATAGAAAAGTGATCGACAGGACAGTTTTCTATAGAAAAGTGATCGACAGGACAGTTTTCTATAGAAAAGTGATCGACAGGACAGTTTTCTATAGAAAAGTGATCGACAGGACATTTTTCTATAGAAAAGTGATCGACAGGACATTTTTCTATAGAAAAGTGATCGACAGGACATTTTTCTATAGAAAAGTGATCGACAGCACAGTTTTCTATAGAAAAGTGAGAGAAATTTTCAAATATTTTTCATTAAAGGCAGAATGAAGTGATTGACAGTTCGTTTTTCTCTAGAATGATTATCGTCTGTATAGTTTTGTATAGGAAAGTTGTTGGCAGTACAGTTTTCTATAAAAAGGTGATCGACAGTACAGTTTTCTATAGAAACGTGATCGACAGGACAGTTTTTATAGAAAAGTGAACGGCAATGTAGTTTTCTATAGAAACGTGAACGATAGTACAGTTTTCTGTGAAAAAGTGATCGACAATATAGTTTTCTGGAAAAGTGATCGACAGTTTAGTTTTCTTTGGAAAAAAATAGTCACAAATAAGGATACAATAACAATTTGTTATCCTTTTACAATAAGAAAAATGTTTAACATTTTTTTTTTTGCAAAAATGTGTCCTAATATATTTTTCACCTTTGTCATTTGCATTCATGAATGGCAACTATACATACCTTGCTGATTTTCAGCAATCCGGCAGATACAATTGTTATGCGGTCACTTAATTGCAATGGTAATAATTGTTCATTCTCTTCCTTAAACCATCTGGAAATACGAAAAATATTCAAAAAAAATATTAAAATAAAAATTTATTGTTAAAAATTCTTTGCATAAATAGTGTTTTATAAAAACCACAAACTATTTAAATAGTGACAATATTTTTCTCGTATTAAAGTAACAAAAAATATATCAAAAAATTAATTAAGGAAAGAAGAAAAGAAAACATTTTTTTTTTAATTTTGTATGAAGCCTATTCAGTTTTTGTTAGTGTTTAAGATTTTTAAAGAGAATTTAATATTTTTAAATTTTTATTCCTTAAATTTTTTCCATTAAAAACTTTTCCTTTAATAAAATTAGTTTTTCTTATTTTATCTTTATAAATAAAATGTCTTTAATATCCTTTTCCTGTATTTTAAAATTGTTACGCAAAACAGAAAAATAAAATCACTGCACAAAATTATTATTATCCTGCATCCTATGAGCACTCAAATTATTATTACAAATATTATTAAAGTATAATAAAATGATGAAGAAAATGAAAAAAAAATCAAGCACGAAATTATGGATTGAAAGAAAAATCGCGCTTTTAAATAAATGTGAAATGAACTGGAGCATATACGCACACACACACACTCATACCAAGCTGACATACATATTCTTCTTATACATTTAGCAGTGAAGGACATAAAAGCTTTCATGTTATAGGTGCAAATAATAAGAAAAAACTGTATATATGTACATGTTCTAAAGTTCTATAGTGTTTTAACTAGTTTTGCTTTACACTTGTATACTTGGTTATTTTAATAATATGTCCTTTACTGATTTCTATGCATAAAAACAGCTTGAAGAAATCACGTTTAACGAAGCATGTAGTGCAAGAAGTCATGTGGAACTACGAAAAAGCAAATGCATTGCATAAATTTTTGCCTGAAGCTAGGGGCTAAAGTAATCTCTAATAAAAAAAAGCCGGAGTGAAAAAATATATTACAGATGAATGTAGAAACTGGCAAATAGATAAACGGCTTGATAAGATAGCAATATTTGCTATATAAGAGAAATGAGCAAGTTGAATAGCATCATGAAAATGCTTTAATATTTTTAGTCATTCATCAAATACATCAATCGACTCGAAATCACTTTCAGCTATTCAGCTATATTAGTTTATCAGTCCGTCCGTCTGTCTGTGTATCCATGTGAACCATGTACGCACGCTACAGGTCTCAATTGTTAAAAAGATTGATAAAATAGCAAGATTTGGTAGATAAGAGAAGTGAACAAGTTGAATAGCATCATACAAATGCTTTAATATTTTGAGTCATTCATTAAATACATCTTGATATAGTCGACTCTAAAATTCAAAGATTTGAAGATAGTCATCAAACAGAGGTTTTTTTCATACCCTACTATAGTGGGGAGTCTATTATGCTGATATTTGTAACACCCAAAAACATTGGTCCATTGTATCACATCCATCATCATTCAACTCAGCACACATCTCATTCATATGACACATTCATAGAGAAAAACATACAACACATTCATTAGGTCGACGGGTGGGGTTAGGCCCGCCGAACCTCACATTCATCCCGTGCCATATACAATTAATACCAACTTATTTCCAACGCTTAGTCCCACATCCACTCCTTTGTGGGGTATCTGTTGTTTTCGGCAACAGCACCGAACTTATCCCGAAGCCAGAACTTAGTCCTGCGGGCAACTGGCCACCCGTAGTACCAGATTATGCGGTGCTCTGGTCTGACCTCTGACAATCTATGCAAGGACTAAGCCAAGCAGTAGATCGTAACCAATTTTTCAGTCCCGGTCAGACTGGTGGTATTGGCCACCTCTTTATATCCCGGGATTATAATAACACCAAGGCGGAGGTCTCGCCAAGGTAACATGCCTCCGGGGGGCCCTACACGATTATAGTGGGAAGTCTATTATGCGTTTGTGCTGATGTTTATAAGACCCAAAAATATTACTTCTACACCAGAGGATCTTTTATACTCTACGTCATTACAGTGGGGAGGCTATTATGCGTTTTTACTGATGTTTGAAACACCCAAAAATATTGTTCCTAAACCCACCTTAAATTATACTAATCGGTTAAGAATCACTTCCTGATTTAGCTATGTCCGTTCGTCTGTCTCTGTGGGCATGTAAACTTTGTCTGCACTCTACAAGTGGCAATTTTTGAGATAATTTGATAAATTTTTTTTTAGAAAATCTCTTCTTTTGGCCAACCAATAAGTAAAAATATTCCGGAATAAAGTTACAAAAAATTAAATACTTTATTTTTAACATATTGAATGGTGTAGGGTTTTAAAAGGGCAGACGGTTAGATATCGCTTTAATACGTCTTTTCATTCTTTCCTTTTCTAAGATTTATAGACATTTTTGAACTATTTTTTAGTTTTTACTTAAACATCTTCTCATATTCGAATGTAATAAAGAAATCGTTTTTTTGTCTATAAATATTCAATTATTTCTTTAGTTTTGTTTATTTTCATAAAAATAACTCCATAAAAAAAGTATAATGTTTCAGTTTTAATAGTTTGAATATATACATATATAAATTTTTTTCTTCACATACATTTTATAAAATTTATATAATTTTTCTACTTATTTTGATTTTAAGTAGCTATGTGTATAGTTTGAGTGTGTGTTTTTTTTTGCATTTTCAAGGGAAAACTAAATTTCACTTGATGTTTGTACGTTGCATTCATGTTTATGGAAAATGAAAAAGTCATGTCATATGAAAAATAAATAAAAATTCTTAAATATTAGAGCAAACTTTTATAAACAAACGTGTGCACAAATAGAAATTTTATGCATTCATAAGTAAGTAATATAAATACAAACTGACAGTTTTACAAACATACATACGAAAACTTATATGCTAAGAGTGTATTTAAGTAACGAGGGCACAGTGAAAAGGAGTATAACCTAAACATGAAATGAAAAATCAAAAGGAGAGTAAACAAATTTCCTATAATATTAAAGTTCGAAAAAGAAACAAATTTTTAAAAAATTGATTTTTTTTTCAATTTTGAAAATTTATTTTTTATAAAAAATTTAAAATTTTAATTTTCTATTAAGACAACACATAGAGGGCGGGAGACGAAACTGATTTCGGTATATGTGTCACAGATATTAAATGGCAGGATACAATGGTAATATATACACCCAAACCGGGGAAACCTAGCTATGCAACATCTAAGTCATATCGGCCGATAAGTCCTACGCCCTTCCTACTTAAAACCTTAGAAAGGAAAAGGACCTTATATATAAGCAATATGCTTAAATACGATCGGTGGAAACTGTTTTAAACAAAGTTGTCCACTATATAGGTGAATGTCAATGGCGGTATGTATTTACTTCGAAGGCGCCTTTAATAACGTGCAGACTGATACTCTTATCCAATCTCTAGACCAGTTTTATGTTGACATGCTAAGGAACAGATGGATAAGCTGCGAGATGTACGATATTGCTATCGGGAAAGAGGTTTTTTTCGCGGTATATCTCAGGGTGGCATTTTGTCACTATTACTCAGGCTTACTACGATTAATAGCCTCCTAAGGACCCTAAATGAGAAAGGACTTTGACTTGGTTGCTATACAGACGATGTCGTAATACTTTTAAAGGTAAAAGTTCCAATTTATTTGTGTAGGAGAGCTGATAAGGTTCTGAATATGGCCTTGAGCTGGGCTCAATCGATAGACCTCAATGATAACCCGGCGAAAACGAAAATCTGCCTTTTCAGCCTTTTCTTCTATAAAACTACATTTTGTTGATTTTTGTTGACATAATAGAATAATTAACGAGATTATGAGCCCGAAAACCCTATTCGAGGAATACGGTTGTATAGGTTCTAGGAGAAATTATTGACCGATTTCAACCATTTATATAGCGCTTGGGTCAATAGAATAAAATGTGCCAAATTTCATATTGTTTTGAAAATTGACCCAGAAAGTTATTCTGAGCCGATTGATATACTTTAAGGTGGGTGTAGGATCAATATTTTTGTTACAAACATCTTTGTTACAAACATCTGCACAAACGCATAATACTCTTTTCTCTATAATGGTGTAGCGTATAAAAATTTTCAGAAATTTTATTTAAAAAAAAGAGAATGAGTGACCCTCGCATCCTTATAGTTTATAGTTTTGTGCATTTAGCATACATTCACGTATGACAGTACCCTCATGACCATAAGAGAATAAAAAAAGCGGAAAAATATAACAAAAGCGTATCCTGAAAATTGTACTAGTAGTCGTAGTAAACTTTTTGTTGCTGCAGTGTTGTATCTCATTTTTTTCAACTTTTCTGCTTTCATATAACTCACACCATTGAAGGACGATGAATTGAGCTGAGATGAGTTGAGTAGAACAAAACTCAAGAGACAACAATGGCAAATTACATCCGTCTATCTTATATAAGAAATATATAACGAATGTATTTTTTTATATCATAAGCAGCAGCAGTAAAAAAAACTCAAAGTAAGGAGAAGAAAAAGGAAAAACTGTGTTACATTTGCAAGAACACAATTTACAGTTAAAGTTAAAAAATGGAAAAAATCCTCATGTTGCTATTGTTTTTCTAATGTCATGAAAAAATAGAGTACATAGAACTACAGAGAGGAAAAGAAAATAATAGAAAAATATATTATAAAAGGTTGTTGGAAAATAAAAATGTTTAGTGACCATTACTTCAGGTTTCGCATATTTGCAAAGTGTGAGAGTGTGTTGTGGTTCTGAGGAGTTTTACAAAATGATATATAGACTAGACTGTAGACTAGAAAATAGTTTTCCATAGAATAGATTAGAGACTAAACTATAGATTTAACCATAGAATAGACTATAGTCTAGATTATCGCACAGGCTACAGACTAGACTGGATTATAGACTATACTGTAGACAAGAGTATGGACTAAAGTATAGACTAGGCTATAGACTACATAATAGACTAGACCATAGATTTGACTATAGACTAAAATTTTGACTAGACCATACACTAAGATATAGACTTGTGTACAAATTAAGATATAAGCTAGACTATATACCAGCCTATAGCCTAGGCTATAGACGAGACTATAGACTAGGCTATAGACTAGACTTTAAACTAGACTATAGACTAGACTATATACTAGACTATAGACTAGATTATATTATAAGACTATACTATAAGCTAGAATATCGACTGGACTATAGACTAGTATACAGACTACAGATTAACCTATAGGCTAGACTATAGGTTGACTGTAGACTAGACTATAAACCAGGTAATAGACCATAGACTAGACTGTAGACTAGACTATAGACTAGACTATAGACTAGACTATAGACTAGACTATAGACTAGACTATAGACTAGACTATAGACTAGACTATAGACTAGACTATAGACTAGACTATAGACTAGACTATAGACTAGACTATAGACTAGACTATAGACTAGACTATAGACGAGACTATAGACTAGACTATAGACTAGACTATAGACTAGACTATAGACTAGACTATAGACTGTAGACTAGACTTTAGACTGGACTATAGACTAGACTAGTCCACGTGTAGTATACAAAGAACTGATAAATGAACAATTTATATGACTTAAAACTGTATGGTATCGTTTCTTTTATGGAGGTATATTCATATGGTTTGATATTGTGCCGGTAACATGTTGTCAATGAAAAAGTAATTTTAGCACGAGTTTTAGTTTTGCAAGAAAGAACTATTTATATGTTGCTTATGAAAACAGTTAAAAAAGCAATTTTATTTTAATTTCTAATAAAATTTAAATTCTATAGTAATTTAAACAGAAAAGCAATCGTTTCGGAATATATGCAATAAGCAGGATATACTTAGCATATTTCCCACACGCTGTAAAACCATCATATCCATTTAAGTTTATTCAACAATTATGCTTTTTAACTTATCAACACAAGTTTGTTTTATACATTCTCTCTTGTTTACTCTTCACAACAAGCTACGTTAGTTTTTTCAAATCCTATTTTTTGAAATTCTCTTCTATGTCATTTTTTATTATGTGTTCTCTGAGTTTTGTCTCTTGCTAATTGCAACGGTAATTTCATTTTAGACACTCGTTAATTGTTTACACAAACATGAACTCAAACATTTACGTTGGTTTTCACTTTTGAAAAGATGGAAAACCCATAACGAACATACAAAGCATACAACATGGAGCACAGGAGCATACAGTAAGTCTATATAAATTGAGAAAACCAAAACCCCAGCGAAACCAAACCAAACTGAACCGTACTATACAGAACTGAACTGAACTAAACTAAAAACCAACTGGCCTTGCCTGTCATTTACTGATAAATTAGGTCGTTCTATTAAAAATGTTTAACTTTTTATATAGTTACAAATTAGAATGTAGTGTTTGGCCCACTTCCTCTTTTAGCTGACTTCATACATTTTGGCCGTGAGCTTATGGGTAATGCATTTGTTAATATATTTTGTAAGCAGAAAGTAGTGCAAGGGGTGTTGTAAATAAATATGTTGCATGCTGAACACATTAATGTTAAGTACTTCATACAAGTATTGAGTGTAAAAATTAAAAGAAAAACAAAATTGAATGAAAACTGAGAAAAACAATAAAATAGTTGTTGTGTTAATGGAACAAATTTTAACTAGATTTTTATAACAAGTTCAATTGATAGGGGAATGAGATGAGGGTATTAGAGTTTTAGCAAAAGTTAATAAATTATTAATAATGTTACAATGTTGTATGATAGTTTAGTTAGGAAAAGAAAAGTATTTGAGGAAAATGAAGTTTAATATATAAACATATATTTTTTTAAGAGACTCTATAGTAGATGAAGAAATATACAAAATAATTTATATTATGTTTTAAATTAACCCCCAAATAAAATATTAAGATTTCGAATCTAATATAACTTTCACTATAGTATTAAATTTAAGCATCTTTTAATTGTTTCTTAAATTTTCCCAAAAAATATGCAAATACAATCCGTCAGATAAAATTATTTAAAAATATTTAAATCCCAAATATACCTGGTGTTTTTAGAAAATTGATTTCAGAAAACAGACAAATGAATGCTCAAGTGCCTTATGTGAGTACCTGGCATGATGCCCTAACCCACGTTGGTCTTTTTTATCCACTGGGTAGACTTGACAACGGTCTACCATCGACACTGATTTCTTCAATGAAGAACTCAGGTGGCAATTTTTGTCCATGGATTTGGCCGGTCCATGTACAAGCACTTTACTGAAGTACTTGAGCTATATAATATATGCTCCGTTACTTAATTTCCGAGATGTAAAATATAATTTCCGTTTACAACCACGCAGATGGAATGGTTTTTGTTGATTCGGCAATAGAACCTAGAGAAGTAACAGGTGGACCGAAGTACGAATCCATCAAATAAGCCGATACTTTGTTCTTACTCACAGGGACGCACTGTGGTAATTGTGATATGAACATAGTATACTCTGAACATATATGGCAAGGAAGGAAAAATCAATGGTATCACATGTATATGATACCTTTCATCCATCATTATACAACCCAGCACACATTATACGTCACATTCATAAGAGAAAAACATACGACACATTTATTATAGGTAGACGGATGGGTGAGACCCTCCGTAACCCACATTTATCCCGTACCATATACAATTGACCTCTTTTCAATCTATACAAGGACTACGCAAGTAGACGGTAACCAATTTTTAGTCTCGGCCATACTAGAGGCATTGGAAACCCCCTCTATTGCCCGGGATTGCAATAGCACCAAGGTGGAGGCTTCTCTAAGGTAACATGTCCCCGGGGGGAAGACAGACAGTCAGACGAAGAAGCATATATATAAGGTATTAATTTCTATAATTTTCGACCCTATAAACTATATACATTGATCCTTATTGGTAGCAGATTTCATTTGACCATGTCCGCCTGTTTGTGCGTATGAATGAATGTCGAAGTAATTTACGTGAACTCCTGCCGTGTTGACCTATTTCACGGTGATCTTTTTCAATATCAGGGTTAGTTTCTTTGACAATTCACCACCGCCCTATTGTGTGTCTTACAAGCAGTTGGGAATTTTCTGTCCACTAAACATAAACTTTGTTCAAGTATTCGAGCTATTTAATCTCTTGCATAGCAGCCACGTTGGCAAATGACAGGTGTTTTGAGTCAAGCTCAATCTAACTATGACTGGAAAATCACTTGTTACAGCCAGGTGAAGGTGCGGACCCAACATCAGGTGAACATGATATGATAAATACCATCACTCCTTTCTTTCCACCTACATCTCGACTTACAACTTAGGATTCCTCTCGTACATCAGATGCAAATATCCGATGATACATCTCGCTTCAACACATACCCAATCTTTGCATTATTAGCTCAATTCTACCATTTTATTAATCACAGCCTTGTCCTGTGGTTTGCATAGGAATTGCACTAGAATCTTATCCCGAATCTTATCTGGCAGGTCAGGAACCTCAACCAACTGTCAGGGCGAGGAGAAGTATTGAAGGCAACTGGCCACCCAGATTATGAGGTGCTCTGGTTCGATACCATATTCAATCCAGAAAATTAATATTTCACCAAGCCCCCCCCTTACAAGCTTTAGTTAAAACCACAGCCACTACGTGGATCCCGATGGAATCTCAACCAACTGACAATCCGGAACAAGTCTTGCGGCCAATTGGCCATCCGTAGTACCAAATTATGAGGTGTTCCGATTCGACACTACGTTAAATCATTCCAAGAAAATACCGAGGACCGGCAGATAATGTCTGATGTCTCCGAACTTCTCCCAAATTATAGCTTTCCTTTAAAAGGCTTTCTATTCTCATGTATTTGAATTTTAACGTAATCAAACTGACTAGCCAGGTTATGTGAATCACTGGTTCGATTCCATTTAAACTGATTCCAAAGATCAAGATCATCAGCAGTTTATAGACCCGGCCGAATAGAGGTGTTGGTAGCACTTCTTTTCCTCATCGAGGTAAAGTGCCCTCGGGGGAGGAAAATTATTGGTGCATAATGAGACAGTAATTATAAACAACCAACAATAACACACATAACCGTACGGTACATTTTGTTCATATACTTGCTTGTTTATAAAAATAAATCAAAGGAAGAACAACACGTTGCGACTGATGCAGTGTGTTGTTATTAGCTAGCCATGTCCGTCTGCCCGTGTATATATTAAAATAAGTTTTCAGAAAACCCTAAATATCTACGAGATCCGACATTAATTATATGGAGACCGTATTAAAGGGGAATTTTTGGTATTTTTTCCTTCTTCAAAAGACATTTTTTGAATTTTCTAAAATATTTAAAAGAGAATTTTTTGGTACTTTTTCGATTTTCAAAAGTTACTTTTGGAATTTTATGTAAAAGAACATTTTTGTTTTGGTACTTTTTCCTTCGTCAAACTTTTGAGTTTTTCTTTAATATTGCATCTAGAAACATGACAGTAAACATGTATTGAAACTACACTTCTTAAACCAAGTTGACACCAAAGTGTTAATAATTTTTCAATAACATCCGCTGTTGGCGTGCATACGTACGCCAACACTCACTGTTAAGGTGACAACGCAATGTTGTCAACATTGCAACAATTCGTTCTCAAAATCTACATTTTATACACATCTGCTGTCTAAATGTTTACAAATGTGATAAGCTCAGTATTGACAACAATCCGTTGAAAATTATTAACACTTTGGTATCAATTTGGTACCAGGACACAAAAATAAAGCGCATAAAGACTGGACTAAGTGAGAACCTATAAAAGCGACTTTTTCGTACTTTTCCCTTCTTTTCGGTTTTAAAATAAACTCAAATACATACATATTTCATGTTGAAGTTAATAAAAGTTTATATATTCTAAATTTAGTCTGTATTTAAAACACCTGCTTAAAAACAATATACTTAAAAGTGACATTAAGTTGAGTATTAAAAGAACGAATACCCAGACTTTTTACAAAAATCTATTTAAAATTCTGGCCTCTGTTAAAAGCCCAAAAAATATTGTCACCAGTTCAGGGTTAAATACATAAAAAACGAGATAAAAAAGCAACCAGCTAAAGAATCAACAATAAAAAAACATTAAAAAATTTGAATGTGAGTGTAAGTGTGACAAAACAAGAGTAAAATGTGTTCGCAAGAAAATAAATAAATAAAAAAAGTTGAAATGTTAAAATGTAAGTGAAAATGAAAAAATGTGTTACCTTCACGAATGTGTTTTGGTAATATATTCTTTTTTTTGGATTTTTTTCTACCCACCTGTATGTTGGCACTGGATGACCTTGAGCAATACATGGCAACGTTGTCTGACCATTAAGCACAACATGACGCATTGAATGTTTTTCCACATTTATACGCGGCTGTACCATTCCCTTTGGTTCGGTGACAATAATACGACCAGGATATGTGGAGGCCTGTACCTCACCTGCAATGAAAATAGGAAAAAAGGAAAAAAAGCCATAAATTTGAATATTTTACAGCTTTTAGGTAAAATATTTTTTAAAGTTTCGCAACAACACCAAATCTTGGGTTTTAAAAGGTTTTAGGAAACTTTTTTTTGTTTGTTTGTTGGTTGCTTGGTTTTCTAAAGTTTTCGAAATGTTTAAATTGTTTATGGAGTTTTAAAGGCCATTTGCTAAATATTAGCTTAATAAATAATAGATTATTTAAAAAAGTCACTTAAATTGAGTGTATAAAACATTTAAATATTTCAATGGTAAGTAGCTTGGTAAAATATGTTAACATTTTCTTAACTTTTAACATTAGATGTTGTTTAAATATTTAAAGTGATTTCGATTTGAATTTAAATTTTGTGATGGTTTAGACTTAAGTAAAGAAAAGTATAAATCATATAAAATGAGAGAAAACATGGGTATAATTATTACTGACTTTCCAGGACATCTTATAGACAAAATTACAAGTATACGTTACGTTTTTTAATATCAGTCCATTTTTTCCTCAATCCCATTGAATAACTTAAATAAACTATTTAAATTTAAATTGTGAGTAAAACAAGAAATACACAGAGAATATGAGAAAAAAAATAAAACTACAGGAATATTGTAAAGGACCCTTAAAATTCCCTGCAGCCATTGATTGATGATGTGAAAGTTTTTCACACTGAACTGACTGATAGATGGTTTAACAGACAGACAGACAATCCTGACAGACATTTAACATACAAGGACTATGGCAAAACTACGTGGAAAAAAGGATGTTAAAAAAATAAAGAAGCAAAAAAAACACTACTAGTTATACAAATGTTTGCACAAATTGAAAACTTTGTGTTATTTTTAGTTGCTGTTGAAGAAAATAAAAAATGAATTTATTTTCTTTTAAACATTTTACCCCTGAATTCTTGACGAACACACAAATAAACAAACAAACATTTAAATATTTGTAGAAAATTTATATGAAAATTTGTTTGTTGGAATATGGAAAATCACCATGCATCCTTTCTTTATTTTCAAAGTGAAAAACTTGACTTTTTCTATAAACTAAAAATCCACATGTTAACATGGTTGCTTTCCCTTCTTCTTCACAAAACGAGGCTAAACTAAAAATAATTTCAGAACAAATAAGAATTTTGAATCATGTTGCATATTAAGAATGATCTTCAGGAATAGTAAAGTTCAAGTGTTTGATAAATTTCTACAGAAAAGTGATCGAAAGAAATGTTTTCTAAAAGAAGTTATTGAAAGGAATCTATTTTTTCTACAAAAAAGTAATTGATATAAAAATTTTTCTGTAGCAAAGTGATCGATAGAAAAGTTTTCTATAGAAAAGTGATCGATAGGAAAGTTTTCTACAGAAAAGTAATCGATAGGAAAGTTTTCTACAGAAAAGTAATCGATAGGAAAGTTTTCTATAGAAAAGTGATCGATAGGAAAGTTTTCTATAGAAAAGTGATCGATAGGAAAGTTTTCTATAGAATAGTGATCAATAGGAAAGTTTTCTATAGAAAAGTGATCGATAGGAAAGTTTTCTATAGAAAAGTGATCGATAGGAAAGTTTTCTATAGAAAAGTGATCGATAGGAAAGTTTTCTATAGAAAAGTGATCGATAGGAAAGTTTTCTATAGAAAAGTGATCGATAGGAAAGTTTTCTATAGAAAAGTGATCGATAGGAAAGTTTTCTATAGAAAAGTGATCGATAGAAAAGTTTTCTATAGAAAAGTGATCGATAGGAAAGTTTTCTATAGAAAAGTGATCGATAGGTGAGTTTTCTATAGAAAAGTGATCGATAGGTGAGTTTTCTATACAAAAATTATCGATATGAAAGTTTTCTATAAAAAAAAGTGATCGATGGGAGAGTTTTATATAGCAAAGTTTTTGATGGAAAAGTTTTCTATAGAAATGTGATTGATAGAAAATTTTTTACAGAATAGTGATCGATAGGAAAGTTTTCTATAGAAAAATGTAAAAGAAGAAAAGTATAAAAAAGTAATTGATGGTAAAGTTTTGTATAAAAAATTATCGATGGTTATAATTTTCTATAGAGAGTTAACGGCAGACAATTTTTTCATAGAAAAAGATAGATAGAAAAAATTTCTAGAAAGGTAATTGTTTAAAATGTATTCTATTGAAAAGTGATTAGCTGTGATAAAGATGTGATCTATATAAAAAATATTGTTAAATTTGTTCATTAACTTTATAACTACCTTTTTGAAAAATTTTCAAACTACCTTCCTTTATCAAGATACCATGCAAAGATAGCGAGAAATGCATATTAAGAGTTAGGGGCAAATTTGTAGATAGATAAATTTGTTTAAAGAAAAAAAAAGTTGTCGAATAAACTTAATTTATCCATTTATCTAGTTTATTTTTCGATTTTTATTTTTTGATTTTTATTCAATAAAACTCATACGTTCTGTCACAGTCAAGTGAGAATATGTAGGAAAAACATTATTAAGGAATATTAAAGAAATGGCAAAAACTTAAATTTCAACAACATTTTTTCCCCTTTTTATTTAAAACAACCCTATTTTAATCTACCTATTTTAAAAAACACATTTATAAAAATTTATAAAATACAAAATTTTGGGGCAACATTTATTCTTGTAATTTCTTTAAAAATAATATTTATTTAATGAATTTTAATGACATTTTCATCAGAGGGCACTCTGTGTGATATATATTTGAATTTTTTATAAATATTAAAAGGGCGAAATGAGGTTAACAAGAATTTTATTATGCAAACATATTTTAGTATTTCTTTTTTTTATCACATATTTAACTTAACCTTATTATTCTATGTCAATATGCATTTGAACTGCCATCACATATTCTGGAAATCTGACTATTTTAATAAATAGAAGAAGAAAATTCTTGGAACAGTTTTAAAATTTCTTCTAAAATAACTGTAACCATCAATATTTCAATCAACACTTCTCTGGTATTTTATAGAATAGTGATCGATAGGAAAGTTTTCTGTAGAAAAGTGATCGATAGGAAAGTTTTCTATAGAAAAGTGATCGATAGGAAGGTTTTCTATAGAAAAGTGATCGATAGGAAAGTTTTCTATAGAAAAGTGATCGATAGGAAAGTTTTCTATAGAAAAGTGATCGATAGGAAAGTTTTCTATAGAAAAGTGATCGATAGGAAAGTTTTCTATAGAAAAGTGATCGATAGGAAAGTTTTCTATAGAAAAGTGATCGATAGTAAAGCTTTCTATAGAAAAGTGATCGATAGGAAAGTTTTCTATAGAAAAGTGATTGATAGGAAATTTTTCTATAGAAAAGTGATAGATTGCAAAATTTTGTATAGAATAGTGAATGATAGCAAAGTTTTCAATAGAAAAGTGATCGACTTTTATAGAAAAGTGATAGATAGGAAAGTTTTTTTTTTTATAGAAAAGTGATCGATAGGAAAGATTTTTATAAAAAGTAATCCATAGGAAAGTTTTCTACCCAAAAGTGATTGATAAGAAAGTTCTCTATACAAAAGTGATCGATAGGAAAGTTTTCTGTAGAAAAGTGAAAGATTTCTATAGAAAAGTTATTGATAGGATCATTTTCTTCAGAAAAGTGATCGATAGTAATGTTTTCTATAGAAAATCGATCGATAGGAAAGTTTTCTATAGCAAAGTGAACGATAGGAAAGTTTTAATAAGTGATCGATGGTAGAGTTTTATATTTGTTATAAAAAAGTGATTGATAGAAAAATTTTCTATAGAAAAGTGACTGATAGTTTTTTACAGAAAAGTTATCGAAAAGTTTTCTATAGAAAAGTGATCGAAAAGTTTTCTATAGAAAAGTTATTTAAAGAAAAAATTTCTTTAGAATAGTTTTTGTTTGCTTTAGAAAAGTAATCGATTGAGACTTTTGTTATAGAAAAATTATAAATAAAATGTGATGTAAAGAAAAGTTTTCTAAAAAAGTGATCGCCAAAAAAGTATTCTATAGAAAATAGATCGAATGTTTTCCACAGAACAGTGTAGATAGAAAATTTTTTTGTACATAAATTGACAACAGAAACGTTTTTAAAAACTTTTATACAAAAATAGTAGGAAAGCGATCGATACTAATGTTTTCTATAAAAAGGATAAACGATTCAAAAGTTTTCTATAAAAAGTTATCGATTGATAAGCGATTGAAAAGTTAATTTTAGAAAAGTGATCAACAGAATAGTTATTTATATGTGATGAACAAAAAAAATGACATTCCTTTAGAAAAGTGATCGATAAAATGTTATCTACAGAATAGTTTTCGATAGAATTATTATCTATAGAATAGTAATTGACGGAAAAAAACTTAGAGAAACGTGAGCGTTAATAAACTGATGCTTAGAAAAATAAATATATATATGAAAAAGTGATCGATAGATATTTTAATGATAAGAGAGTATTATGTAGGAAATCGATCGATACTAAAGTTTTATCGAAAAAACTAATTGCAATCGGAAAAGTGATCGATAGAAAAGTTTTCTATAGGAAAGTGATATATTAAAGTTTTCCTTATAAAATCGATGGATTGTTTAGATTTTTATAAAAAAGTAATTAATAGGGATACTTTGCATAAGAAAAGTGTTTTATGTATATGAATATTTTTTATATAAAATTGTCAATTTTTTCTATAAGAAGAGAAGAGAAAAACTAGGCTTATAAAAAATTTTACTATTTTAAAAATATGTAATTATTTTTTTATAACAATAAAAAAAATTGCAGTACATCGGATCGTATACTTACGAAAGTTTTCGTATATGAAATAAATATTACTCATACCACCCGTTAACTTCAATATGTATGCGAAGATTGTATAAAACATATAAAACAGAATCAGCTAGAAATGCTTTGAAATAAAATCAAATAAGAATCTATTGCAGTTGTCGAGCAATAAATGTTTGTGACTTCTTTTACTTGTAAAACCTAGTACTGGTAAAGTTAAGATAAAAAATCTTTAAAAGTGAATAGCTAATACTTTTATATTATATCTTCAGATCATTTTGTTCTATGTGTTCATTCATTTCATATCATTTCATTTCACTAACAATTCTTTCTGTTTTCTTTTGTTTCGCTGCAATTCTGAAAAGTTCAATATTAATTACTACTTAGTAACAGCCAATAATTTACTTATCACATCAAAATGGATACAAATAACCAAATCCGACATTGTTAATGCATACATACGAGTTAAATTAATACTTAAGTTTACACTCATTACGAACACACACATACACATGCACATGAAAACACCATTATTGAGGCAAATAAACAATTTGCTTGTCATTTTCGATATACAGTCTGTCGGTCGGTTGTTTGGTCGCTCAAGTATTATATTGTATATATGGAAGAATGTATGTACGTTGGCATCATGTGGTGTTAAATGAAATAAATGCTCAAAAGATGATTTACGAGTAAACGACGAGTATTTCTTAATTACCACACAACACAATGATATTTAACATCAGATGCACGCACACACGGATATTTAACATAGATTGAATAAGTATTCATGTATTTACTTTTTGTTGCTGTTGTAATTTTACTTATACTCTTAGTTACAACTATGTATGACAACAATTGCTGATGTTGCTGTTGCCTCTACTTCTGTTGCTGCCGCATACACCTGCCACTTTTATGGCCATTTAAGTCATTATTGCTGTGATTATTATTACCACTATTAATGTTGTTATTGTTCTGATGTTGTTGTATGTATTTATTTTTAGGTTATAACTACTCATGTCATGTGTTGCATTATTATTGTTGCTGCCATAATGACCACACACGTTGACACTTTGATACAAATACATACGTACAACCCAGCATTGTAAAGTGAAAAGAAAACACTTTAGCAGGGTCCCTTCCTAAGGGGATATAATCTCTACAGGGAGATAATAAATAGTAACATTAGTGTCTGAAAGTAATATGAAGAGAAATCTCTTTAAAGGCATATCGCTTTAAACTTTTCGAAGTACATGAACATGTGAATATCAAAATAAAAACCTATATATCTAATACTGTATTTAAAATTATCACTTTGAAATATCCTCACCGAACTGTAGGGTATTTACATTTGAATGCATTGTACGTACGTTTACAATAGATTTATATTTTGTATACAATTAAGCATACTCAAGCGACCATAGATGTGTTGTATGTGAATGTGTGGGAAAGCATTGTTGTTAATGTCCTTTAATTTTCCATTTTCTATCATAAAATCTGCTGTAACTATTAATTTTATACGTTTATGTGAAATCAATTTTTGAACATACCCGGTTATATTATTAGGGTGATACTATTACGAAAAGTATTATCAATTAAAACATAATGGAGATCTTACTCAGGAAACTGATTTTACCGAAAAATTGACTTACGTCAACGCAAAAAGTTTGCAATTGTTAACAAATTTGACTTCATATTTTCATTAGTTATAATTGCGTCAACCTTAATTTAAGTACATACGACTACTACATGCTGCTTGCCCGAATAATTTATAAGTATAATTTTAATAAATTCATTCATCACAAATTATAACTACCTCAAACAGCTGACGTTTTAATATAAAATTGTTTGGTCTAACTATTATTAATATAACTAATATATATATTTTTTTAATTTATCACCAGGGAAACCAAAAATATGTTCTAAAAATGTTAATGCTTTTAAATTAAAAAAAAGATTGAAATGCTCAAACAAACAGAAAATATTCTAACTCAGTTCTAGTTCAGTTCTAGTTCAGTTATAGTTCAGTTATAGTTCAGTTCTAGTTCTAGTTCAGTTCTAGTTCAGTTATAGTTCAGTTATAGTTCAGTTCTAGTTCTAGTTCAGTTCTAGTTCAGTTCAGTTCTAGTTCTAGTTCAGTTCTAGTTCAGTTCTAGTTCAGTTCTAGTTCAGTTCTAGTTCAGTTCTAGTTCAGTTCTAGTTCAGTTCTAGTTTAGTTCTAGTTCAGTTCTAGTTCAGTTCTAGTTCAGTAATTTTATATTACTTTACTTATCTTCTAAATTTGTTTAAATTAATTATTCAAATCTAATGAAATCTTCCCCATCAACATTTCAAAACCGTCAATTCAAATTTGTCTCCTTTTACTGACTTTTTGTGTTTTTTTTTTAATAGCCTTAAATGTAATATTTTAAAAAACAGATGTGAACATAGTATTATTAATTAATGACTCTATATATTTCAAATCATCAGATGTTTTTGATTTAAACAAATAAACGATATAAAGCAGTTTTCATAAAGTTGCCAACACACCATTTGCTTAATAATGTGGCAATCATTTTTTCTGTTATCAAAAGCACTCAACGTGATTAAGAGCAAATATAAAATAAAGATTATAAAAATTACAAGTTATAAATTTAAACCGGCTCAATTAACAAATTAACGTTTATAGGAATTTAACAAATACAAATAGTTTAACAAAACAAAAAAAGCAAAAAAAATTATCTAAAGGTCATTGGAGAGAGAACATATTAACAATGTTGCAATATCATTAGCCATTTGCATTATTATGTATAATTATTATCATAAATCTAACTGACCTGTTCATTCAATGCTGCTTTGTTGCCTTCAAAATGTTAATATTGATTTCAATGAAAAGAAAACAATTACAAAAGCTATATAATTATTATGATATGGGGTTTAAGAGGAAAATTATAAAATCTTTATATGATTTCAAATGCAGATCTATTTGCAAATGTGTACATTATACATGTATATAAATACATTATGTATGTTTGTTTTGTACATATTAGTTTTACGTTTGAGCTATGAAATATATATATATACATTAAATGGACTCATACTATATGGAAAGCAAAAACGTGTTCTTGTTACCACTCTCAAAATTTACCTTGCATTGTCATATGATGGTTCTCAAAATATTTTAACTCTAACGATGGGCGTTCGTGAGCTGGGGAAAATTAAAAAAATTCTCGTTTTTAATTTTTAAAATTTATTTTTGTTTTCAAACAATTTGTTAAATTGAAGGAGGTTTAAAAGCCGCATTCAGTAATGTATTAATCTTTAATAAACGTAATTATAATATTCCAAAATAAATTGAAATTGTTAGACTCCTCACTAATATAAATAAAATTCATGCACAGTTTTGTAAACCTAACAATTAGGTATTTTTCTGTAACCGGCCATCGATATACTCAATATATATTGGGAACCTTCATAAAACAAAATAAATATTTTTTGAAGCTCAGTCCCCCTTACGAAATCAACTCACGAATGGACAACATAAATGTCAAAACATTTTTGGTAAAATTATATTACATAACAACGAATATTTTGAAAGAGGTAACACAAGCACACTTATTTGCAAGTCCGTCTAATAAACACACATAAAATATATAAAGCTCATTATTGGAAAATTAGTGTAAATTTAATCACATATTCAGTAAACCGATATTGACGCATTCATAATAGTTTTAACTTTATGCAAAAAATACATAATTGCACACGAGTATTTATTATTTATACAAATCATGACAAAATAATAACCCAGAAAATAATATTCCTTAACAGAACTAGAAATTTAAATGAAACTGTCATAGAACTAGAACTGAACTACAACTTAACAAGAACTGAACTAGAACTGAACAAGAACTGAACTAGAACTGAACTAGAACGGAACTAGAACTGAACTAGAACTGAACTAGAACTGAACTAGAACTGAACTAGAACTGAACTAGAACTGAACTAGAACTGAAC
>NC_060953.1:44811842-44821899 GCF_022045245.1 Lucilia cuprina | reverse complement strand
TAGAACTGAACAAGAACTGAACTAGAACTGAACTAGAACTGAACTAGAACTGAACTAGAACTGAACTAGAACTGAACTTGAACTGAACTAGAACTGAACTAGAACTGAGGTAAGATTGAGCTAATGTCCTTTATACTAATTTTTGGTTGCAGGTTTAGCTTAATATTATTTAAACAAAATAAACAAATTAAATTTAATTAATAAATAAAGTTAATTAACATATAATATATATTGAACTTTTCCAATATGAATTTTCCTTATATTTATAAAATAAATTAAATATTTAATTGCTGCATTTTTGTCGATTCCAAGTATTTTATTTATTTTTAGCTTGTTAGCTTATGGTCAGGGTTAGAATTGTTGTTTTTCGTGTTTATTTTACTTTTTAGTTTAAATATGAACTTTGTGGTTTGTGGTGTTTGGCATTTATATATCAAGGAAACTTTTTTTTTGAAAAATAAAAAAGCTAAATATAGTGTTAATATATCTAACACCTTATTAGATTTTTTATATTAAAATAAACATGAAAAATAAAAAAATAATATTAATATTTTTTAATTATAAATTATAATTTTTAAACTAAAACATAATAAATGCAAAATTTTAAATGTCAGCCTGCTATGTCTATAGCTATCTATAGTTACGGCAATATTTTTAATTTCTTTTATTTCAGAAATAAAAGTAAATTTTCTAGTTGACACAATTATTTATTCCTATTTTACATTTATAATACATTTTCTCTAATTAACTAATAAATTATAATCCGTCAAAACTGTCTACAAGTTCTCACAAGTCACTCGCATGTGTTTTTGAATAAAAAAAAAGTTCTAAAACTTTTACTTATAGATTTATTATTATTTTGTTCTTGTTTCACTCTCAACTTGGACATGTGGAGCGAATATAAATGCATTTCGTATTTTTTTGTTCTAATTTTATTTTAATTTAAGTTGTAATTCATTTAAACATTTAGCATAAAGTTTTTTTTTTATGGGAACAAACACAACCTGCAAAATCTGAATGAAAAAATACATTAATACGAATGGACTTTGATTGATTGCAAAACTAGAGAAGTGGAAAAAAGTTTTCTACTCATTCATACTAGATGTTCGCTCGCATCCGTAACCATGACTAATGTAGAGCTTTTTATAATTTGCAGCAAATTTTTTTTATAAGTTATTGTATACAGGAAAGGAAAGGGGTCATAAGTAGAAGTTTGTTTAAAAAAAGTAATTTGTTCTTCAATCTATAAACTTTATGTGCAACAATTAAGAAAGAACTATTGGAAACAGAGTACGTTTATTTTACACTTTAACTGGTAAATTTAATCTTTATGTGTGACCTTTAATTTGTTTACTTTCTAGAAATTCTACATAAGTAATCCTTATATCAAAATAACCACAAATGTTCGTTCTTTTTATCATGGCCAATCCCTGTAAGTTTGCTTCATTAAAACAAAGTAGTTGTATAAAATGCATTAACAAGGAACAACCATTTTATAAACTTTTTTCATTAAAGCTACAATGAAATTAAACAAACCGCCTTTATGTTTGTATCTATTTAAGTTTTTTTTTCATCCTTCATGTTGTTTTTAGGTTTATATACCGACTTGCTATGTTGCGGTTGGCGATAAAGAGAAAACGAAGAGTGAAAGCACAATTTTGTCAAGAATTTATAAAAAAATGGAAAAACACATACATTCAAGGGTTTCCCTTGAGACAAAATAACAAAATATTTTTATACTGTAATATTAGTTAAAAAATTTCGTTTTCAAGTTTTTCGTTTTGCGCAACTAGAATAAATTAATTATAAATTAAACTTATATTTAAGTAACATCCTTAAAAGATTTTTTTTCGAAAATTTGGTGTGGCCTAAATTTTTTCAAACATAGTTAAGTATGTATTTTAAGAAATAATTTAAATTCCTCAGATGAAAATAAAAACCCGCATTTATTTTAAAAAATACTTCTTAAACGACAAAAACACACAAATTTTTGCTTGCAGCTCACCTATTCATTGGCATTAATGGTTTGGATCTACAAGGACCGGTGTTTCTTCACGAACCCGCACATCGTGTTGAATTCTCAAATAACTCAGGTGGACTTATTGAATGTTCAGGACACGGTAGTCCGCCACCAGAGGTGAGTTAAAGAAATTCTTTGTAAAAATGAATAAGAACAAAAATAAAACGAACGAGAACTAAACTAAAATAAATTTAGAATAGAACAGAATCAAAACTATAAAAGAACTGAAGAAAACAGACCTAGAGCAGAACCAGAACAAGAACAGAACTGGAACAGAATTAGAACATAACTAGAACAGAACTGGAACATAACTAGAACATAACTAGAACATAACTAGAACAGAACTAGAACAGAACTAGAACAGAACTAGAACAGAACTAGAACAGAACTAGAACAGAACTAGAACAGAACTAGAACAGAACTAGAACAGAACTAGAACAGAACTAGAACAGAACTAGAACAGAACTAGAACAGAACTAGAACAGAACTAGAACAGAACTAGAACAGAACTAGAACAGAACTAGAACAGAACTAGAACAGAACTAGAACAGAACTAGAACAGAACTAGAACAGAACTAGAACAGAACTAGAACAGAACTAGAACAGAAATTAGCTTAAATTGAAAAAACACTTTTACAATTCCTAAAAATTTTAAAGAATTTTTATCAAAAATTAATTATTTTCATTTTTAAATGTAATATTTCTAAGTATGTGTTCATTCATAAATGGAAACCAGAACCACAAAAAATAATAAATTTATAAGAGAATATTAAATTTAATTATGTTAAGAAAATTAATAAGCATTTAGAAAATTAAAAACAAAACATTTTTCACCATTAATTTTCAACAAGAAAATGTCACTTATTAAGGACATTTTAATAAAGATTTTTCCATCATTTAAAATTTTTAATTAAATAAAATAAATGAGTTTTTTCCCTAAACATTTTAATTGTCTCGTTTACGTGGCTTAGGGATAAGAATTTTTGTTTTGTCATTTTCGCTTATTTTAAGACATTAATATGTTAGATTTCATTTAGGAAATAATTCCCATACATATTTTTTCTCTCTCTCTTTTTAAGGTCGAATGGACTCCCATACCACCACAACAGGACATGGTGGTACAAACATCCAATGGCAGCTTAATGTTTTATCCGTTTACAGCTGAAAAATTTCGCCATGAAGTTCATTCGAGTGTTTATAGGTATGATGAACATTTTTTATTCATACTTTTTGTATATTTTTTTAATATTTTTTGTTTTTAATAAAATAAAAGAAATATTATTAAAAATCTGAAATATTTTTTATTATTTTCAGATGTAAATTGAGAAATCTTGTCGGCACGGTATTAAGTCGTGAGGTTCATGTTAAAGGCGGTAAGTTAGATACATTAATTTTAATATTTTTTATTTAAACTATTTACTTCTTAAAATTTTGACTTCCTTTTAATGTTCAGCAATTTAGTTTTTATTTTAGTGTTGAAATTATAATATTCTGTAGTTTTTTACTCAAATGGCATGTTATTAAACAATTTGCCTTAAAATTTGAACAGATTGATCATTTTTTTTTATTTTTTGACTACCACAACAAATTGCCAGTGATAAAAAAACATAAAAATAATAAACTTAAGAAATCTCTGCCACAAAATCTTAAGAAGAACACACAAAATCACTGAGACGTTAAATCATGTTGGTCATGTCTTTTATTAATGTTGAAAGAAAAATAAACTAACATAAACACACATACACTTACTTGCGCGTATATACATATATACACACACATAAATTACTTGTAGTAGTAGATGACAAGACAACAACATCAATTCAGGACACATTAAAGTCTTAAAAAATAAAAGAAAAACAAGACAATAATGATGGTTATCAAGGAGAGAAAAACAACAAATGCTCACTGACTCACACTCACTAACAAAGAAACGAACACATAATATTAATGTTAACAAGTAGCAGAATTTTTCAGTCGGCTTTAATGAATTTCGTTGTGTACTACATCTTTATATATGTAGCTTTTTTGACAGTTATTATTATTATATTATTTGATCCGCTTTTTAACGGCGAATTTTGATTACAAGGAATTATTCTTTTAAAAATCAATATAAACAAATTTAATTTGTCTTCAGATTAATACAAAAAAAATTTGTTTATAAACAAACACTCTCTTTTCATTTAATGCATTTTTTATTAAAAAGTTGGAAAACGTTTTTGGAAAATTTTGTCTTATATAGTACTGAACAGAACCCCTTAGAGTATACTTAATATTCCTTACAAACCATAACAATAACCTTCATACGTCACCTGGTCAGGCCGCACTGAATAGCACTGAACTAGAACTGAACTAGAACTGAACTAGAACTGAACTAGAACTGAACTAGAACTGAACTAGAACTGAACTAGAACTGAACTAGAATTGAACTAGAACTGAACTAGAACTGAACTAGAACTGAACTAGAACTGAACTAGAACTGAACTAGAACTGAACTAGAACAGAATTAGAACTGAACTAGAACTGAACTAGAACTGACCTAGAAATGAACTAGACCTTAATTGATTTATGGAAAAATTCATCCAATACTCCTTATTTGTTACCAGAACTAAATAACGTATACTTAATAATTTCTTGCAAATGTTTTTAATAACACTCATACGTAATCAGACCGCAAGTCGTTTTTGTGTTATACAAAGGATAGGTATAGATAAATATGTATAAAAAATTTTAAAAATGTGGAACATATTCTTCAAGTTTTGTAATTTCGTAGCATTTTATATTAACTGAAAAATTATTCATATTCACCTTGCGATTAATATTTATGTATATCATTATAATTTCTTTTCTAAATAAAGTTAAATGTACAAAAAATTTCTAAAATTTTACAAAACATGCAACAAAACAATAAAACTCAAAACAACTTTATTACACGTCGGAGGACATTAAAAGTTGTCACAACAAAAGTTTTGTTGTGTGTTCTGATCATCATGTGGCACCACCCGTAAAGTGCATTATAAGGTTTACAATTACAATACAACAACAGCAAGAGATAAATGTGTAATCAGCACAACGAAAAGAGAAATTATATAGAAACAAAATGTGCAACCAGGTTGATATGGTAACTAGATTAAAATGTAAAACTTGTTCTAAAAATAAAAAAAAATTCAAACTAAATAAAGTTAGAAAAAGCTAATTTTAAGGGAACTAAATGTACAGATGTGACATAAAGTGGACAAAGTTTATGTTTTTATTTTTTATTTTTAGAATTAAAACGGAAATTCCTTTTTGTAGATAATGTAGAGATTAACTTTAATTATATTATAGTCAGCGCATTTAAATGTTTACTGTTTGTATTTTAGTTTAAATTCAAGTAAATAGTATGTTTTTATATTTGAGAGATAGCTTAACATTTTTTCATATTACAGGCAACTTCCGGTATAACAAATGATATAATGTCAAGCCCTTTAGCTACATTGAAAAATTAATTTTATCGAAATTATTCATATATATACCCTACAGGTATAATGTGCATTTGCCCCTGTACAATAGTATAGGGAAAATTTTGAATCAAATATCCCAAAAATTGGTTTAGCTGTCTGTCTGTATGTCTGCCTATTTAGAACTACTGTTTGATTCGTTTAAGCTTAATAGTCTTTAACCTTGTCCGTACGCTCCTGAGCCCAAATTTCGATCTATGGATCTGGATCTATTTGAAAGTGGTTGAAAAACAACTTAAAAATTAACTGTTCGTTATGTCGGATTGCCAATAAAGTAAGATTTGTTATACCGTGGTTTGCCTGTATTTACACAGTAACTATATAAATAAAAACCAAAACTCTAAAAATAAAATACAGATGTAAAACCGATGCTAAATTTCTATAACTTTTCAAATTTAAGTTTTTAGTTTTTGTGTTTGAATAAGTTTTTTTTACACAAACAAATATTTGATAACAGTTACAGCAACTTAGTATTATGCAAATAATAAGTTCAACTTTATATATATTTATATATTCTTTGAAATTCTTTTTATAAAAATGTAATTCTTTTTTTTTCAAAAAATAAATTTTAAACAGATTTCTAATTAAAATTAAGTAATTTTCGAAATTTTTTATAAAAAAGCACAATAAAGTATCAAAATATGCCTTTTTATAGGTTCACACTTACACCACGTAGAGCCCAGAGTCAACTCATGTTCTAGGTTCAAGTTTGTAAAAAAAACTCAAAAACTACACTTTGAAAAACAAATAAAGTACCAATATGTCCCTTTTTATAGGTACTCCTTCAGAAAACTGACATTCCCCCGGGGCATATTTATTTGATGAACAACCCGCACCTTGGTGTATTGCAATACCGGGGTAAAGAGGTGCTACCAGTACCTTTAGTCTACTGGGACTATAAACTGATGATGTTGCTTCATGATTTCCTTACTCCACGTATAGCTCGGAGTTAACTCATGTTCCAGGTTCAAGATTATAAAAAACTTAAAAACTATATATTTAAGAACAAATAAAGTACCAAAATGTCCCTTTTTATTGGTACGCCTTCAGAAAACTGATTTCAACATATATACGGACATTTCCCCCTTGGCATATTTCCTTGAGGGAATGACCTTTACCTTGGTGTATTGCAATACCGGGGTAAGGAGGTGCTACCAGTAACTCAAGTCTACTGGGCCTATAAACTGATGATGTTGCTTCACTCCCTGAACTTTCCTTGGAATGATTTAACGTGACGTCGACAAAAGATCTACATAATCTTAAACTTCGGGTGGACAGTTATCCGCATGACTTGTCCTGGCTGGTCAGTTGGTTAAGGTTCCGACGGGATCCACGTAGTGGCTATGGTTCTCGCGAAGTGAATGATTAGTTAAAGTATTGATACACTAAAATAATAATATTTGGTGGAACCACAAGTCAAGACTATTAAAATTGAAATGATAATGCAATGATTGGGTATGTGCTGGAGTGATATGTACTATAGTATACTTGTATCTGATGGAGTTGCATTTGTTGAGATGTCGGGAGAACGGAAGTAGTGATGGTTGAAGTATTAGTGGAGCCTTCACAACAATGTAATAATTTAATCTTTAATTTATTGGCGAATTTCCTTTATGATTGAGTAAACATGCTCAACTTATCACAGCAGATCCTTGTGTTTCTCGAACCACTAATTACGTCCCGTAGATGCTTTTGCCGAATCAACAGAATCCAGTTGAGCGACTTTATATGATGAGAATGTTTGTTGGGACATGACATTAGCCAACCCAACATCAGGGTGTTTTCACCTGATGTTGGGTACCCCTTTTTAATGTAATTGCCTTTCCATTTGTCGCGGTTAAATTGAGCTTGACTCATGACACCTGTGATTCCCCAATTTAGCTACTATGACAAGGAATTGGATAGCTCAAATTCTTGAGCGAAGTGCACGTATACTGGTCCGGAAATTACTTATAAGTAAATTGATTTCTGCGTAAAAAAGCACAGTAGGACGATGGTGAGTCATCACAGAAGCTCATCCTGTAATTGAAAAAGACCATCGGGCTAAGCAAAGTCCACTTAACCTAGACCGGAAATTCCATAAAAGTAACTTGATTGCTGCATATAAAAGCACAATGGGACGTTGAGTTATAACAAAAGCTCATCCAGTGATTGAAAAAGACCACCGTGAAACAAGCCAACATGGCAGGTGTTCTCGTAAAGCACTTCGACATTCGTATACAAGGACAGACAGATGATCAAACAGACATTGCAAAATTACAAAAAAATTTTCTATAAAAAATAAAATTTCGAAAATTTTTTATAAAAAAAATTTATGAATTTAAATGAAAAAATAATTGAGATTTTTCTTCAAAAAAGAGAAAATTTTCAAAAAATTTCTTTAAAGAATAGGAAAATAAAAAAAAAAAATTATCAAAACTTTTTTTTAAATTCTCTCAAAACTCTTTTGTAAAGTTTGTAAAGATTTTTACAAAATAAATTAAAGCATGTTTTAAGTATTACCTCTAAAAAGACAAATGTAATCAAGTATAATTTAATGGAGAAAAGTTCTTAACTTTATATCACCACCACTTAAAAATAAAAAAACTTTTCCTGTAACTTTATTTTAAATTCATTTAATATCCTTTACTTATATCGTAACATGACCCTCACTCACTCTATATCCACTTTTTCTCCACCTACCCATTAACTTTAACCCATTAACATGTTAAGAGTTTAACAAAAACAAAGTTGTCACAAATCCTTTGACAACAATAACTTTTTTTTGTTTTACTGTACAGATGTTTTGTTGTTTAATAATCTTGATATATAATTTTATCTCTGTTTCTATTTTTACATTAAACAACAAAAATACACATTTACAATGAAATTGCTAAAAATATGCATAAAAAGTTAAAAACTTTTTTTGTGTGCTTTTTTATTTATTTTTAATAGTTTTTTGTTTTTGACAAGTTCTTTTTTTGTTGTAACAACTTAAATTTATCTTTAATAGAAAACTTTTTTTTAATAAAATTTAATGTTATAATATTAATGGAAGAGTTATAACAGAAAAAAAAACATATAATTTGTGATTTTAAATATAAAATAACTCGCCCACATGTTTAATTGCAACTTATTTCAATTTATTTCATGTTACTCTAACCATACAAAAACTAAATCTTGAACAAAAACAAAACGAAATTGTTCCTTAAATTAGCTTTTTATTTAAATTCCTATTAAAAACTTTTATTGTTAACTAATCCTTTAGGGAACATTACATTTTTTTAAGAAAATGTTATATTATTTATTTTGTATTAAAAAAATTTTAAATTTTTATATTTTTCATTCGAAACTTATTATGGTTCCTTTTTATAGCTCCTTTTTAAATATAAGATGTTTATAAAAGAAACCTTTTTTAATTTAAAAAAATTCTCAATTAAAAAGTTTAACAATACATTTTCATTTATTTTGTTGTATTTTTTTCCTCCATTTATTTTCTTGCCCTGGATTATTTTTCGTTGTCATATATTTTGAATGTATGTGTTTATAATGTTCCTCCATTTTTAATACACTCTTCTTAACTTTTTTGTATTTTATTTTTTTTATAAACACTTTTTGGCTTTAACAATTTTTAGACTGTTTTCTATACATTTTATATATATATTTTTTTTGGCTAAAATAAGACAACAACTGTTTTAACGGAGCGAACTCAAAATTGAAGACAAACACAAGCGAACAAACTAGCAAGAAAAAAAGTTTTAACTTAAATTACTTTTTGTCCCTCTTAATTAATTATAAAAGAGGGGAGAAGAAAGCAGATAGGAACCTCTAGATAAATGTTTGTAATATAGAAATGATTTTTTAAGGTTACTAATTGTGGGAGTTCAAATGAAAATAGATATTTATTATTAATGAAATTTAAAAAAAAAAAACTTATTTAGTCTAAAGTATAGTTCATAGCCTATACTATAGCCTTGTATATAGCCTACACTATAGTCTTGTATATAACCTAATCTATAGTCCCGTCTATAGCCTAGTCTATAGTCTATAATAAGGTCTTGTCTATAGTCTAGTTCACAGCCAAGTCTAGTCTAAAGTCTAGCATATGGTCCAGTCTATTGTCTAGTCTATAGTCTAGTCTACAGTCTAGTCTATTGTCTAGTCTATTGTCTAGCCTATAGTCTAATCTATAGTCTAATCTATAGTCTAATCTATAGTCTAGTCTATAGTCTAGTCTAGTCTATAGTCTACTCTATAGTCTACTCTATAGTCTAGTCTACAGTCTAGTCTATTATCTAGTCTATGGTCTAGTCTATAGTCTAATCTATAGTCTAATCTATAGTCTAATCTATAGTCTAGTCTATATTCTTGTCTATATTCTAGTCTATAGTCTAGTCTATTGTCTAGTCTATAGTCTAGTCTATAGTAAAGTCTATAGTCAAGTCTATAGTAAAGTCTATAGTCAAGTCTATAGTCAAGTCTATAGTCTAGTCTATAGTCAAGTCTATAGTCAAGTCTATAGTCTAGTCTATAGTCTAGTCTATAGTCTAGTCTATAGTCT
>NC_060953.1:44808514-44811742 GCF_022045245.1 Lucilia cuprina | reverse complement strand
TAGTTCAGTTCTAGTTCAGTTCTAGTTCAGTTCTAGTTCAGTTCTAGTTCAGTTCTAGTTCAGTTCTAGTTCAGTTCTAGTTCAGTTCCAGCTCAGTTCTAGTTCAGTGCCAGCTCAGTACAGTTTAAGTTCCTGTTCTGTTCTATTAGTATTTTCAAACTTTCAAAAACATAAAACATAAATTTTTTAAAACTTGTTACAAAAGTTGCCACCTTCATTTATTCCCAATTAATCAAATTATTATCATCTTTTATTTCTTCTTCCTTCTACTCCCACAAAGTTCATTAAAATAATTATAGAAAATTTTTAACTGACGCCCCTAGCTACGACCATGACATAAACTTTTCTGCAATATATTGCAGACGTTAAAGGAAACAGCAAAAATATATACAGCGCTCAACTTATTTGCATTAAATGCAAAACGTTAAAAAAGAACGGAAATAAAACGGAATGAACTTTTTGTATTTTTTCCTATTTTGTTTAATAATAGTTTTTCTTCTTAAAATAATGTACCGTAAGAATAATACGAAATAATGCTACAAAAGCTCAAAAACAAATGGAAGATGAAGGGAAAAATAAGAAACAGGATTTTAATTTCTTGCTGTATTTGAAAAAAAGTCATGTTTGATGAGAATTTAAATACGGATTCATAGCCGATGCGCTTATTAAAACTTATGGAGGTTTCTAATTATTTAAGTTTTAAATTATTAAAATGTTTTAATAGAAAATAATTATTTCTATTGTGTTGTAACCTTGGTTTGTAGTGGGACAAATAACATTTACAGATGACTAGATCAGAACTAGAGCAAAACTTAAACAGAACTAGAACAGAACAAGAGCAGAACTAGAACAGAACTAGAACAGAACTAGAACAGAACTAGAACAGAACTAGAACATTACTAGAACAGAACCAGAACAGAACTAGAACAGAACTAGAACAGAACTAGAACAGAACTAGAACAGAACTAGAACAGAACTAGAACAGAACTAGAACAGAACTAGAACAGAACTAGAACAGAACTAGAACAGAACTAGAACAGAACTAGAACAGAACTAGAACAGAACTAGAACAGAACTAGAACAGAACTAGAACAGAACTAGAACAGATCTAGAACAGAACTAGAACAAAACTAGAACAGAACTAGAACAGAAATAGAACAGAACTAGAACTGAACTGAACTGCAATTGAAAGAAACTAGAAATAGGAGTGTATAATGTTATTCTGTATAATGTTATAAAAATATTTGATAATGATAAATATTGAGTTTATATTCCAAATTTGAATTACTTTAGCAAAAATTAAATTTACATTTGTTTATTATTATAATAAAAAACTTGCCATTTGCATTGATAAAAAATAAATGAAACAAATCGCTAAAAAATAAAAGACAGACAATAAAATAGGTTGTGTCTGGTGAAAATAAAACAATCATCAACAAAACATCACAGTCATAATCACAAGCACAATACTACCCAGTGATCATTAAAAAATCACTTCTTTTTTTCAAAAGATTTTTGTTTCGCTAAAAATGGGTGTGTCTTATAAATAGCGTTGAATTAAAACTGAAAAATCTACTAGAAAAATGAAAACTTTATAATGAACGTCACTAATGAAAGAAGCTGTAAACTAAATAAATAATAGAACATAACATAAGAACAGGATAGAGGAGTGTACATTGTGGATGAATTAAGTATAAAATGTATAAAATGAATGCCCATTTAAAAATGGTGTTGATTTGTAAACAAAATCATTTTTCGTCAATGTCTAACAGAAGACTGTCAGTTGTTGCTAAAACTGAAAAGGAGTGACAGGCTGGCAAGAAAATGAATTTAGGTAAACACCACAACAAAGTGTTTTAAATAAATATATTTTTTTTACGAAAATATTATGTTCATTAAATGTAAAATGTTATAATGGTAGAATTTCAGGTTTATTGCACTCCTTAAAATAAAAACATATTATATAAAATATAGGAGATAATAGTTATTTTAAAATTTTCTGCTTCAATACTAAATATTTCGAAAGTACTATTATCTTCTATTAATAGTTATTAATAATTTAATTAAATTCCATTCATAACAATTTCCTTTATCTACAAATCATGCTTAATAATCTGTTATTTTTATTATCACAATTTAATATCCTAAAAATATACATATGTACATCTATTCAAATTACTCTGCCTATAATTTATATTGCTCCCAAAGTATTAAAAAAATATATATCACATTGACACAAAAACACACTGCTAATAAAATTGATATAATTTTAATCTTATTAAAATCGCTTAGATATACAGAATAAAGTATGAATTGTGTAATATTTGCCATAAAAATAAATCAAGATAAAGTTTTTCCTTTTTCCACACACACACTCACACATACATACATATAGAAAAGCAATAATAATTTTCTTTTTATTTAAGACAAGAGTCAACAATAAAAAAAATCCAAAAAAAGATTCCAAAGTGTCAACTCCGTAGGGAAAATATGTTTATCACATTCAATGAAGTCTATATTCTAGAGTCTATTTGAGAAAAAAAGCATTCGTAGCAAAAAAAAGTATATGTGTTGAAATAAGACAAAAATCATTTGGCAAAAATGGAAATAAGTATTTGTATATAGACATGCACACATTCCTTACATACATATTCTTGTATGTTATGTTTATTTCTCTCTTGATGTAGGGATGTGTTAATAAAACAAGAATTGTTTTGCTGTTTATGCAAATAAGACAAAAAGACAAATAAATATAACAAAAAGGAAAGCTGGAACAAAAAATGAAATAAAACAGAAAAAGGAAAATTTCCTGCTTGCATAAATTTAAATGTGATAACGAGAAGCACAGTGGAACGGCAAATATATTTTAAGACTTAGACTTATTCAGTTCAGATCTTCAGTTTTAGTTCAGTTCTAGTTCAGTTCTAGTTCAGTTCTAGTTCAGTTCTAGTTCAGTTCTAGTTCAGTTCTAGTTCAGTTCTAGTTCAGTTCTATTTCAGTTCTAGTTCAGTTCTAGTTCAGTTCTAGTTCAGTTGTAGTTCAGTTCAAGTTCAGTTCTAGTTCAGTTCCAGTTCAGTTCCAGTTCAGTTCCAGTTCAGTTCAAGTTCAGTTCTAGTTCAATTCTAGTTCAGTTCTAGTTCAGTTCTAGTTTAGTTCTAGTTCAGTTCTAGTTCAGTTCTAGTTCAGTTCTAGTTCAGTTCAAGTTCAGTTCTAGTTCAGTTCTAGTTC
>NC_060953.1:44806302-44808414 GCF_022045245.1 Lucilia cuprina | reverse complement strand
TATAGTCTTGTCTATAGTCTAGTCTATAGTCTTGTCTATAGTCTAGTCTATAGTCTAGTCTATAGTCTAGTCTATAGTCTAGTCTATAGTCTAGTCTATACTCTAGTCGAAGTTTGCAGTAAATGAAAGTAAACTTTATCATTAGTTTTGTATATTGTCCCATTTGTAGTTTAATCGAATTGATGGCCCTCTAATATATAAGAATACGTTTCAGTTATGTTGTATGAGTGTGTGTTAACCACTTTAATTTGTAACAAAGAGTGTATTTATGTCTACCCACTAATATGAAAACAGTGGAAATTAAAACTTGACAAATTGTAAAAACTTAAAAAATACATAAAAATATTGTTATAAGCTGTAAATATTTTTAAATATAACAATATATAAATTGCAAAAAAAATAAAAACACATTTATTAATTTTTTTTTTATTTTTTGTTTCACTATGATTTTGCATTATTTGTCTGACACTGGTTGTGTGTGTATATGTTTTAGTTTGTATTTGATGTGATTTCGTTTTATTTTTTTTTTTTCTATTTTAAGTTTGTTTTGTTCGTTTGTATTTTCCATACAAATATTTTTAACCATTAGCTTTTATTATTGTTTCGAGTAGATGTACATATTGTGTGTTATATGAAAATCCTTCGTTGTTTTTTTTTTCATTTTTATATGTTGTTGATTCACAGTGTATTTATTTTATTCAAGCAAACATCCTGTGTCTGCCTTAGATTTCCTTTTATATTGCGTTGTTTTATGTACGTTTATATCCTTTTTTCCAGCTGTTTTTTATTTTAGCTAAAGTATTGTTGCCTTTTTTCATATTTAAAGAATACATGCTTTTGAAAATGTTGGGAAAAAAAACAAGACACACAACAAGAGAGATTTAAATGTTTACTAAAACTCTATCTAATGTATATTTATCTAACCCCTTTAACCTTAAGTCATGAAAAGAATTGAAAAAAGCAACAACAAGAATGTATGAATGCGAAAATAACAAGAAAAGACGCAGGCACAAAATGTTATTAACAAACCGAGAAGTATAATGTGGTGATTTTTTCACACAAAATGAGACCAACAATTTAGATACATATACAACTTTTTAGCTTTCAAATTCAAAAATTTTTAAATTCAAAACTTAAAATTATTTTATTTTCTTTTGGTAATCCGTTAGGATAATGCAGTGTTATACAATGCAGTCGTTTTTTTTTTCTTTTGGTAATCCATATAGGATAATGCAGTGTTACACAATGTAATCGTTTGCTAGTTCCTACCATACCAGTTCCTCTGTTTACTCAAGTTTACTTAATCTTTGAACTAATATCAAATTTTATGATTTCAAACATTTAAAACCCACAAACAATTGGTGGTCCCATTTTCTCTATTGCTGAACACATTTATCTTTCAAAACAGTCTATTTTAAACTCATAATCATATTCTTTACATATTACTTATCTTGTTCTCAAAGAAAATAAAAATCTTGTCTCATCCATCCCCCAATTTAAATAAAACTCAAAAAAAATCTGTTTATAAATGTCATCCGTCCGCTTTATTATATTTTAACCAGATCCTACATCAGTTGTAACAATGTAATTTTTTTTAACAAAAAGATATACGTATTTATATGTATATGTATATAGTTTTTGTTATCATTTTATTTTATTAGTTGACAAAATTGTCAATCAGGGTCAATATAAGTAGAACTTTTTTATACTGTTTTGTGTTTCCTTTAGGAACTCTAAAGCACAACAAAAAAATTTAACAAAAACTTTATCTTTTTTGTTGTTTTTTATTGTAACATCTCTTTATCACTTTGTCATTATTGTTGTCGTTATTATTATGACGATTATTGTAAAAACCCCAGATGTATAGTTTTATGTACGTACGTTTGTAAAAATGTGTGTATGTTTGGCTATATCCTAAACTTGTATTTATTATAGACCATTTTTAGGCAGATTTTTTTCTTTCTAATAGGAGTCTTTACAGTGAAAAGTAAAATTTTCATTAAATAGAAGAACTGAACTAGAACTGAACTAGAACTGAACTAGAACTGAACTAGAACTGAACTAGAACTGAACTAGAACTGAACTAGAACTGAACTAGAACTGAACTAGAAC
>NC_060953.1:44778377-44806202 GCF_022045245.1 Lucilia cuprina | reverse complement strand
AGACTATAGACTAGACTATAGACTAGACTATAGACTATAGTATAGTCTATAGTCTAGTCTATAGTATAGTCTATAGTCTAGTATATAGTCTAGTCTATAGTCTAGTCAATAGTATAGTCTATAGTATAGTCTATAGTCTGTCGAGTCTATAGTCTAGTCTATAGTGTAGCCAATAGTCTAGTCTATAGTCTAGTCTATAGTCTAGTCTATAGTCTAGTCTATAGTCTAATCTAAAGTCTAGTCTATAGTCTAATCTAAAGTCTAGTCGATAGTCTAGTCTATAGTAATCAAAATAAGCAAAAAGTTGGATTCCAAATAAAGTGTTAACCATTACTGCGATGTAGGTCTTATGAACAGGAAAATTCGGTTTATACCAAAAGAAATTTCTATGACATTTTTTTATAACTTGTAAATAAGGACCACACTACTCTCACATACTTATGTCAAGCAAAAATGTCCGTTAACAAACAAACATAAAGTGAAAACTTCATCATGTTGTTGGTTGTTGTTTAAGTATGCGTGTGTTTGACGGCCTTTTAAGCAACATTTAAAATTACGCTTTGTTGCTTAACGGCTGTGATTTGCATTTTTCATCATTTATCCTTTATATTCCTCTTTTTCCTGTCACATTTACTTAATATCGGGTACTTCTACTCACCACTCTGTTTGTTGACTTCTTTTAGGTTTTTGTTTGGTATTGTCGTAGGAATTTTAGTTGTGACGAGTTCTGGCAACATTTAACGACATAAAATTATGCGACGCGTCGTAACCCAATATAATGACTTTGGTTTATATGTTAGAGTAAGTATGTAAACACTTACACTCTCTTAAACACAACCTTATTACTGGAATGATTTTCTGCGTTGGGTTCTTTAATGGAAAATGCGAAGAAATTTTTTATGCAATTTAAAAAGATTTTTCTTCAGTTTTCTTAAAGTATTTGAACACAAACACACACACACACACTTAACCAAATAATAAAAGAAAGAGAGCGCGAGAAGTAGCAGAGAAAAAAGTGTATGTTTTATTTTCTTGTAATTTAGTGTTGGTTAAAACTAATTGAATTTTTTGTTTTCTGTTTTTCTTACTTATTATTCTTAAGTGTGTTGCCTACAACATGGCGTTTAATTTAAAAAATTATAACTGCATACTTTTAGGGTCTTTTAGCTCAAAAAAATAAAACTGAAAGAAATTATAAAATAATAAAATGGAAAATAATATTGTTCTATTTCTTATACACTCAATTTTTGTCTGGTTTTAATTAAAATTTTTTAATGTTTTTCTTATACTTAATAAGTTTCTTCCTTTAGGTTTTGTTTGTATTTTCATAATGTTTGTATTATTGTTGCTAGGCTAAAAACTTAAACCTTTAGACTGTTCTCTAAGTTGAAAAAATTCTAAAATTTTATTATAATTTATGCCATTTGATTGGGTTTAATTGCTGTAGGCAGCCTTTATCAAATTTTTTATTAAGCTGTCATAAAAAAGTGTCGAGTATATTTCACCAAAAAGTTTTATTTGAATTAATGAGCTGCTTCAAGTAATAAAATTCTATACACTTTTCGTAATTAAACGTTTTAGGAGCTTAAGATATTTTAGTAGCGTTCACAAGTAATGACTTAAATAAAAAGGTTGATATATTAAAAAGTTATATAAATATAAAAATACTTCTTGAGTTTGGTTTCTATTAATTTTTGTTGCCTTTCGTATGTTAACCGGCTAAAAATGTACAATTATAATTTATCTCTATTAACTTGACAGACAATAAGGGAAATGTATTTTATATAAAACACAGCAAGAAAACTCCTTAAATGTTTAAAAATTTTTTTGTTGCAAATAAAAAAATGTATGAAAATTATCAGAAACTATAAGAGATACAGCAAAAACGAGGGAAATCTCTGATCACTTTAATTTCCCACCAAAAACCGATATTTTGAGTGAAAATATAAAAAAGGGTTTTTGCTGAAAACTATTAGCGATACAGCAAAAGCTAGATTCTTACCAAAAACATAAAAGTCCGTTTTACTCGAAAACTATAGAAGATACAGCAAAATCAAGCGAATTCTGTGTTCACTTTTGTTTCATAAATCCATAAATTGAATACTATATAATAACAAGTATGTGATCACTTTTCTAAAGCGATATTTTGAGTAAAAACATTTAAGTCCGTTTTACTCAAAAACTATAAGAAATACAGCAAAAACAAGGGAAATCTGTGATCACTTTTATTTCCTACCAAAAGCCAATAGTTTGCGTAATAAATATGTAGTAGCGTTTTTCTTGAAACAAAATCTGTGATCACTTCTATTTTCTACCAAAAGTTGATATCTTGAGTGAAAATATAAAATTTCATTTTTCTTGAAAACTATAAGAGATACAGCAAAAATAGAAAAATCTGTGACCACTTATATTTCCTACCAAAAATCTATATTTCGTTATCAAAAACTGATATTTTGAGTGAAAATAAAGAAGTCCGTTTTTCTCAAAAACTATGCGAGATACAGAAAAAACAAGCGAATTCTGTGATCAGTTTTATTTCATACCAAAACCGGATATTTTGAATAAAAACATAAAGGTCCTTTTTTTCTTAAACAGCACTAAAACCGTATGTTTGGAGTGAAAATATAAAAGTTCATTTTTCTCGAAAACTATAAGGCATACAGCAAAAACAAGCGAAATCTGTGATCATTTTTATTTTATACAAACACCGAATGTTTTGAGTGATAAAAACCCGTGTTCTCTAAAACTGTTATAGTTAGAGCTTTCGTATCTTTTTATTTATTTTTCTTTAGGGTAGCAAAGTACACTGGGTATATCGAGTTCGAAATATAACTCTTATTATAAGGTATTTTTTTATAAAAATGTACCGTTTCATTATACCCTACACCACTATAGGGGGAGGGTATTATACGTTTGTGCTGATGTTTGTAACACACAAAAATATTACTCCAATACCCACCTTAAAGTATACCGATCAATTCAGAATCATTTTTTGAGTCGATTAGGACATTTCCGTCCGTCTGTCCGGCTGGCTGTCCATGTAAACCTTGGGCGCAAGGTACAGGCCGAAATTTTCAAGATAATTTGATAAAATTTTGGATCAAGCATGTTTTTTGGCACAGGGACGAAACCTATTAAAAATGGTTGAAATCGACTTATTATTTCACCTAGCCCCCATACAACTGTACCTCCCGATTTGGACTTTTTATGCCATAATTACATCAAATATTCTATTATATCTCTAAAAATTGACACAAATAAGTTTTATATAAGTATAAATGACACTGCAGATTTTCGTAATGATCGGCTCTTATTTGACCCTAGCCCCCATACAAACTTCCCTTCAAAAAATGTCTTCAACGTCTAAAATTGACTTGTAACCATTTGTACCGCAATGATACTCAACCAAACTAACTGTTATTTAAAAGTATATCATTTTCCCAAATTTAATGAGGATCGGCCCATATTTGACCTATATAAAACCTTCTTTAGATAATTTTTTTATCAATAAATTGTTTAAATACTTTGGTATTAAGGAAAAATTCAATAGAAAAGTTTTTTTATGAAAAATAAAAATTTTAAAAATATACTTATGGTGTAGGGTATTTTTTTTTTTTTTTAATTTTTAAAAAATATTCATGCCCGACCATACTTTGCTACTTGTTTTTATATAGATTGTTACATTCACATCCACCGAACTCTACGGCAAAGATGTTGTTGTTATAGTATTTTATGTTGGCCATAGACTTTTCTCCTACATCCTTTATAATTTGTGTTCATTTGTAACATTTTTCTTTGTTTTCAAAATGTATGTATAAGTGAAAAAATGAATGAGCAACCAGCAAGAACTACATACAACTTAAATACAAAATAAATGAATGAAATAATGCATGATTTTTGTTTTCTTGCTACCAAGTATTATTACTATTATAGTGCTTTTTTATGTTGGTGCTATTTTCGCTGTAGCTTTTGCTATTTCTGCTGCTAATGATGATGGTGGTTGTTATTATTCATTTGCGTTGCAATGTGTTGTTGTAGAGGTAGTACAAATGTACATTGTATGTCAATGTATTTATCCTCTATATTATTTTTGTTTAAAGTTTATTTATTTTCATGTAGTATTGGTGTGTACATTAAATGTAATACTTATACATTGCGGTAAAATCTTGTATTTATGAATTTTTTACTATTAACATCTACTTGTAAAACAAATACATAAACACTTTCTTAACACATATACACTCAGAGATTCATATATATGTACATATGTATAAGTATAAATTACAATGTATTTTATATATGTATATAAATATATATGTATGTACCACAATAGTTAAAAATGTATATGTATGTGCTTTATATTGCAAAAGTAGATTTCCACCAGAATGCAAAAACAAACACAATAATATAAAGTTATAAAGAACTGAAGAAAAGACTGCAGAAATAGAAAAGGAACATCAACACATTTAAAACCATAAACAAAAGTCTGTAAATTTATACATCATTATCAATTCTTTACTGAGATTTCTGTTTTTGATGTCATGCATTTTATTTTTTGCTACGGAGTCAGATGCTTTTAAAATTTCCTTTATTTTTAGTTTATTTTTAAAAAATATATATAAAGAAAAACGATTTTTACTACTGCCCTCATATAAGTCTATAGATAAATAAGTATTTGTGATGTAGTGTATATGAATTATATTCCTCTATAGAAACACAATTTGTCCTTAAGCAGCTTATTCTTTTTGTTAACTTTTTGTTTTGTAAAAGATACTGTATCTTGTATGTTGTAGTTATTGCATACAGACATCAACATTATTGTCATCGTTCATATCATCGACTGTAAGTAACTACCATGACAATCGTGATGATGATGATGTTGTTCTGGCTGATATGAGTAAATGATATCGTTTTTTATTTTACAGGGTCTGTTTACCGGGGGCCTCTATGAACTTAAGTATGGTTAACATTTACTGCAGATTATGATGAGATGATGAAAGTTTTTTATTTCAGTCTTTTTACGGATGCTTCTATGCACTCAAGTAGGGTCAATAATAACTGGAGACAAAACTACCGTATAAACTACTACACTAAATATACAGCAACTGTGTACTAAACTATAGTCTACTTATAAACTAATGTCCAGAATATGTTTAGAGAGGTTTTAGACTGGATTATCCGCCAGATTGCAGAATTAACTATAATTTAGACTAGACTATAGTCTAGAATCTAGAATGGCCAATATTCTAGAGTATAGAGTGGTCTTCAGTCTAGACAATAAGCCAATCTATATTCTTAACTATAGACTGGAATGTAGTCTAGACATTTGCTTCAACAGCAGACTACACTGTAAATCTGAGTATAGACTATGGACCGGAGTATAAAATGGACTAAGTTCTAGACTACAATCAATACTATAGACTCTAGACTTTAGACTGGACTATACTCTAGACTATGTACTGAACTATAGTCCAGGTTATAGATTGAACTATCGTCTAGATGATAGATTAGACTATAGTTTAGACCATAGCTTGGAGAGTAGTACAGACTATAGATTGGACTTTAGTCCACACTATAGGGGAAATTTTTTTCTTGACGTTAGATTGGAATATAGTCTAAACTATAGATTGGATTATAGACTAGTCTAAAGATTTGACTATAGTTTACACTATAGATTGGACTATTGTCTAGACTTTAGATTGGACTATAGTTTAAACTGCAGGCTGGATTTGGACTTGAATTTTTGACTTTAATCTAAGCAAGTCAAAAACACTAAACAAAGCTATAGTTTAAACTATAAACTAGGCTATAAACATTTTGTAGTGTAGACTGTAAACTGAACTATAGTTAAAACTATAGATTAGACAATAGCCTAGACTACAGATTGGACTTCAGTCAAATCTATAAACTACATTTTTCTAGGCTCAAAAAGCTGGTGTATCTTCAAGATTATAAACTGTTACCTAGACTATAAACTATAATATTGCTAATTACTTTTTCATCTTAATTCTTTAAATACATCCCCTTTTGGTAACGAATACCATTTAATTCTTTACATTCCTTTAGTACCTATGCAGTGACCAAAAACAAACCAAGTAATCATCTTGATAAAACTTTCTTTGAAATTGTTAAAGATAAATATTTCATTTTTAGCATTTTTGAGTTTATTCTACAACAAAAAGTAAAAAAGAACAAAACTAAATTTTTTGTGTGAATTTTTAAGCCCTGTGTTGTGATTCCAAAGATTATCATTTTATAGTTTCAGTTCCTTAAAGAAAGTCTTAGGGTAGTATGAATGTTACGAAATGATTTTTGCAAATTTTAAAAACGAAAATTTTAATTTTTGGTGAAAATTTTAATTTTTGGTGAAAATTTTAATTTTTTGTAAAAATTTTCATTTTTGGTAAAAATTTTAAATTTTTTCAAAATTATTTAATTATTTAAGAAAACTTGGTTTTTTTATGAAAATCATAATCAGCTTGATTTTACAGAAATTAGAATAAAAGAGAATCTCTAAAATAATTTAAGAAACATTACTGCCAGTGCTAATACATAGCAGTTGGCTGCTGTTGATGTTGCATAGTTCCTTTGCTTTTGTTTACATTATTTTTTTGCTATATTTTTCTTGCAATTTGTTATTTTTGTTTTTGTTGCTATTGCATTTCAACTAGTTGTTGTTATTGCTGGTGACATTTTTGAGGTCATTCACATGTCGAGGGCGTGTTGTTGAACTTGATTGTTCCATTACTGACATAAAACTACTTGTTTACACTCATAGACACGCTTCATACAAACACATACCAACACATAAATAAACATGTATATTTTATGAATAAAAGAATCCTTTTTAACTTTTTGTGTTTGTGTAGGAGCTTCTTGCATGTTTTGAATTTTTTTTACCATAAAATTCTTTTATATTTTTAATTTCCTCTTCTTAGTACGTAATGGTTTTATTTTTTACTAATATGTTGGATTAATCTATCCACTTCCTTTAGGTTTTTTAAGTTTGTGGTGGAAGTTTTAAAAATAAGAGTTCAGTTACTAACTAACTAAATAACTAACTAACTAACTAACTAACTAACTAACTAACTAACTAACTAACTAACTAACTAACTAACTAACTAACTAACTAACTAACTACAAAAATATGGGTATCGGGAACGATACCCACTTTAATGCTTCGTGACACTTTAATGCTTCTTTCGACAGTCCAGCAGACATCGCACTGTATTTCCATGCCCAGAACATCAAGAGATTCCGATTCTTAATATTAACACCACCCAGAAATATATATGAACCAACATTATATACCTTACGTTTATGTTAACACGGCCCCATATAGAGATTTTTATCATGTCGTGACTTATTCATTTATATTACATCTCATTACCCCAATCTCTAGAGGGCTTAGCCCATAATTGAATGAATAGGAATGGCAGATATTACTATCATCGGCAAAAGAGAAGATAGAGTAGGAAATTTGACATAGAAGTTTATTTATGAAGATAAGAAATAGGATAGGAGAAATAACGGAAAGCTTGCGGTACTCCTGAATTAATCTTGAAAACATTTGATGACATCCCATCAATAACAGACTGTCGAGAGTTTTAACGTGAGCACCTGCCATGTCGGCCTTATCCCACGGTGGTCTTTTTCATCCACAGGGTAGACTTGAGAACGGTCTACCATCGCCCCTTTGTCTTCAAAGAAGACTCTGGTGGCAATTTTTGCACATTGGCTATGACCGGTGCATGCTCAAGTATTTTGCTGGAGTACTCGAGCCATCTAATATCTTGCCAAAGTAGTCACGTTGAAAGATAACCACACTATTATGGCTCTGTTGATTCGGCAACAGCCGGTGGACCGAAGCACGATCCATGAATAAGCCGTTGACATTGTTCTTACTCACAGTGACACGCTGTGGCAAGTCTGATATGAACAGAGTATGCTCTAAACATATCTGGACAAGGGAGGAAAATTAATCGGTAACACTTGTATATGATACCTTTCATCCATCATCATTCAACCCAGCACACATCTCATTTATTCGACACATTCATAGAGAAAAACATAAGACACACTCATTTAGGTATAAGGGTGGGGTAAGGCCCGCATACCTCTACATTCACTCCGTATCATATACAATTGACTCCAACCCATTTCCAACGCTTAGTCCCACAGTCACTCCTCTGTGGGGTATCTGTTGATTTTCGGCAACATCACCGAACTTATCCCGAAATATTGACTATTATCATGCATCAGTCTTTTAACCGCCACTTACTCTTCCCGCGAATTTGGGTTTAAACCACAGCCACTACATGGATCCCGAAGGAACCTCAACCAACTGACCAGCCAGGACATAGTCCTGCGGGCAACTGGCCACCAGTAGCCAAACAGTAGACTGAGACAACCAATTTTTCAGTCCCGATCAGACCGGAGGTATTGGGCACCTTTTTATACCCCGGGATTGCAACAACACCAAGGCGGAGGTCTCGCTAAGGTAACATGCCCCCGGGGGGAATCTCATCAATAACAGTTCAATCTGTGAGAAAGTTCGAAAAAATCGACATCAAATGCAATAAGTTTTGATGCAAGTTTACCATGCCACACTATCAAACGCCTTGATAGATTGTGGCATTTGTTCGACACATTCATAGGAAAAACGAATGTATGCGGGTTGACAACGCCTTGTATCATATACAATTAACACAAATACCTTTCCAACGCTTAGTTCTACAGTCACTCCTCTATGTGGTACGGGGGACCTACGGAAGGTTGTAAAATTTCATTACGATATATTCAATAGTTCTAAAGATAACGAATTATTTCCAAAAATAAAAGTTTCTAAACCACTATGCGATGGTGATAAGTGGTGTTATGCTATCACCAAATCAATATAACCTGAAGATTTAACTTTATCCCATTGTATAAAAATTGTAATTAATCACAGTTTCAATTTAACAACAAACAAGCGATTTTTTCAGTAAAATTGTTAAAAAAAGTAATATATATTTTTTTGTTTATTATTTAAAAATGCACTCACCTTTGACAATATACAGGAACAATACAGCCTTAAAAAGGCTGGTGAAATCCATTTTTTAAAAACGTCACTTTTTTCCATTACATTTTTTCTTTTTTGTTATAAAATAGAAGGAAATAATCTATTATTTTGTTATTTTTTTATATTTAAATTTCATGTATTTTTCACTGAATGTATAAAAACTCCGGCGATGACAACAAAAAAATTTATACCGATATAAATTGGTCTAGTTTTACACAAATTCACACACACAGTAATTCTTTTTTATAAACAAAAAAAAAATGATTAATACAATTTTTTGTTGTTTTTATGATTTTTACGCTCTATGACACATGTGTAAAAATATTTGTATGTGTGTTTGATTTTTGATAAGGGTTTTATTCCCTTCACTTGTTAAAACAATTTTTACTCAAACCCCTTTAGTTTCCTGTTGACTGCCTTCAGCAGTGTTTAAGATTTTTCGTTATAAATTTAAAATTTCATTAGGATCAGGTTCTTGTTTTGGATTTCGTTGTTTTTTTCACGCAAACTGTTGTTTAAACAATTTAGCTGGTTGTTGTTGCTGATTTATATAATTTCTTGTTGTTTCTATTGTTTATAAAATGTTGTTATTTTTATCATTGTTTAAGCATCAGTTAGTTGCCTTCACCATCATTATCATTGCCAGCATTGTCATCAACGTCTGATTCTGCAAAGAGAACCAACAACACAGAGAGGAGTTATAAATAAAATTAAATGAATTAAGTGCATTTACTTGTAATCATTTGCAAAATATGTGATGAGGATTAAAAAAAAATGTTTGTAGATAAAAATATAAATTAAAATGTATACTATATTATAGACTATACTATAGACTAGACTATAGACTAGACTATCGACTAAACTATAGACTAGACTATAGACTAGACTATAGACTAAACTATAGACTAGACTATAGACTAAACTATAGACTAGACTATAGACTAGACTATAGACTAGACTATAGACTAGACTATAGACTAGACTATAGACTAGACTATAGACTAGACTATAGACTAGACTATAGAATAGACTATAGACTAGACTATAGACTAGACTATAGACTAGACTATAGACTAGACTATAGACTAGACTATAGACTAGACTATAGACTAGACTATAGACTAGACTATAGACTAGACTATAGACTAGACTATAGACTAGATATTGACTAGACTATAGACTAGACTATAGACTAGACTATAGACTAGACTATAGACTAGACTATAGACTAGACTATAGACTAGACTATAGACTAGACTATAGACTAGACTATAGACTAGACTATAGACTAGACTATAGACTAGACTATAGACTAGACTATAGACTAGACTATAGACTAGACTATAGACTAGACTATAGACTAGACTATAGACTAGACTATAGACTAGACTATAGACTAGACTATAGACTAGACTATAGACTAGACTATAGACTAGACTATAGACTAGACTATAGACTAGACTATAGACTAGACTATAGACTAGACTATAGACTAGACTATAGACTAGACTATAGACTAGACTATAGACTAGACTATAGACTAGACTATAGACTAGACTATAGACTAGACTATAGACTAGACTATAGACTAGACTATAGACTAGACTATAGACTAGACTATAGACTAGACTATAGACTAGACTATAGACTAGACTATAGACTAGACTATAGACTAGACTATAGACTAGACTATAGACTAGACTATAGACTAGACTATAGACTAGACTATAGACTAGACTATAGACTAGACTATAGACTAGACTATAGACTAGACTATAGACTAGACTATAGACTAGACTATAGACTAGACTATAGACTAGACTATAGACTAGACTATAGACTAGACTATAGACTAGACTATAGACTAGACTATAGACTAGACTATAGACTAGACTATAGACTAGACTATAGACTAGACTATAGACTAGACTATAGACTAGACTATAGACTAGACTATAGACTAGACTATAGACTAGACTATAGACTAGACTATAGACTAGACTATAGACTAGACTATAGACTAGACTATAGACTAGACTATAGACTAGACTATAGACTAGACTATAGACTAGACTATAGACTAGACTATAGACTAGACTATAGACTAGACTATAGACTAGACTATAGACTAGACTATAGACTAGACTATAGACTAGACTATAGACTAGACTATAGACTAGACTATAGACTAGACTATAGACTAGACTATAGACTAGACTATAGACTAGACTATAGACTAGACTATAGACTAGACTATAGACTAGACTATAGACTAGACTATAGACTAGACTATAGACTAGACTATAGACTAGACTATAGACTAGACTATAGACTAGACTATAGACTAGACTATAGACTAGACTATAGACTAGACTATAGACTAGACTATAGACTAGACTATAGACTAGACTATAGACTAGACTATAGACTAGACTATAGACTAGACTATAGACTAGACTATAGACTAGACTATAGACTAGACTATAGACTAGACTATAGACTAGACTATAGACTAGACTATAGACTAGACTATAGACTAGACTATAGACTAGACTATAGACTAGACTATAGACTAGACTATAGACTAGACTATAGACTAGACTATAGACTAGACTATAGACTTGACTATAGACTAGACTATAGACTAGACTATAGACTAGACTATAGACTAGACTATAGACTGGACTATAGACTAGACTATTGACTAGACTATAGACTACTACAGAAAATACTATAGATAATACTATAGACCAGACTATACATTAGCCTAGATATTTTAAATGAATAATATTTTTGAAAATTTAATTTGCAAACAATGAGAAATAATATAATTTATATATTTTTTGTGCAATTAAATAATGTTTTAATATGTCATTTATTATACTTATTTTATAGTTTCGATTTTCCGCTGAAAGCCATATTCATTGAGATTTTTCTATTTATACAATTTTGGTTTAATTAATACCGTTATTGTAAATACTTAATATGGTTTAATTAAGGTAATATCTGTTAACAAGTACAGTGTGAAACAAATTTTGAAATGAATAAAAATCAACTTAAAGTTACTTAAAACTTTTAAAAGTTTAAATGTTATTGTAACCTTTGACCTCTAATATATTAAGTAGAAATCAGTAAAACAAATTTGTTTGACAATTATTCTTAAAGAGTAATACAAATGCTAGACAGAACTCATAGAGAATAGTAAAAACATTAACAAAATGTTATCCTTTATATTATTTTACATGAGACAGCTATCCATAATTTGTTGCAATTTTTCACATTCGTAGTAACGTTGCCAACATTATTATTACTCATATTATTATTGTTATTTTAGTAAAAATGATCATAAATTTTTATGGTTAAACTTATTTTTTTATTTAAAAATTTTCATATTATTGTACACACACATATGTAGTAAGTTGCATATATTTAACACTCACATTTATTGTTGAATCCTCTAACAATAGCCATCAAAAATATAAAAAAACTGTTGCAACAGTGAAACCGAGTATGCACTCATAATACTTGACGGTTTGACTATTTGCTGCAGTGCGCTTAAATGCTCTACATTTTTCATATTTATCCCGGAGAGTAGAAACATTAAAATGAATGAAATACAGCAGCAGCAACAAACAATAACAAGAAGCCGTAAAACAAACGAGAGTATAACGGACTGGTAGAAATGTTGCAACTTGCTACAACATACATATTTGTTTTTGTGTTTATGTGTACACGTACTATATAAAAATTTATATGCAACTATAATTTAAGTAATTTTAGCATCTTTTTGCTGAAAACAGGAATGTAGCTACACAAATGTAATAACATTTTGAAATGAATGTAGTCATAATATGAATTTAAAAGGACGCTATAGAATAGCCAGGATTATAGACAAAGAAAAATAATAGAATGTATTATAGGCTGGACTATATACTGTATTATAAGCTAAACTATAGACTAGAATATGTACATTATATGCAGACTAGACTACAGAATATACAAGAGACTGAAAACTGAAGAGCAGAATATAGACTAGCCTATAGACTAGATTATAGACTAGACTATAAGCTATACAATAGGCTAGATTATAGACTATACGATATAGACTATACGATATAGACTAGACTATAGACTAGACTATAGACTAGACTATAGACTAGACTATAGACTAGACTATAGACTAGACTATAGACTAGACTATAGACTAGACTATAGACTAGACTATAGACTAGACTATAGACTAGACTATAGACTAGACTATAGACTAGACTATAGACTAGACTATAGACTAGACTATAGACTAGACTATAGACTAGACTATAGACTAGACTATAGACTAGATTATAAGCTAGACTATATAATAGACCGTAGACTTGACTATAGAGTACAATGTAGACCAGACTAATGACTAGACTATAAACTAGACTATATAATAGACTACAGTCTAGACTATAGACAAGACTATAGACTAGATTATAGAGTAGACTTATAGACTAGACTATAGACTAGACTATAGACTAGACTATATACTAGACTATAGACTAGACTATAGACTACTATAGAATGGACTAAAGACTAGACTATTGACTAGACTACTGGCTAGTATATTGACTGGACTACTGACTAGACTCTTGACGAGACTATAAACTAACGAAGTTGTCAGTTAACTTTTCCCTAGATATCTGAACATCCATTTCCGTTACGAATATTGAACTTGATCTTTAAAAACACTGCCACCGTACATGTCGTGTTGTACACATCTGTAAATTTGTTTATATATGTATGTATTTAAAGCTGTGGTAGAAATATAGCAAAATGTATGTGTATGACTTTATAAGAGTCATGTACTTGTTGTTTATGTAGTGTGAGAAATATGAAGAATATTTAAGATACAGATGCAGATACAGATACGCTACTAAAAAGTACTAAATAATAATTATTGTTGTTGCTGCTGCTGTTACTTTTGCAATTGCTATTGTACTTACAACTGCATACGTTCAACATGAACAAAATGTGGAAACCACAAACAAGAAATGTTGTAAATATATTTTATGTGCCCATGTGTGTATACAACACATATTCCTTAAACTACTAACTTACAGAGCCTGACAGTTGTAAGTGAAAATGCATGCATATGTACACTAAAGCATTCCGAAACATGTAAGAATGTTTGTAGATATATGTGTATAGATTGGTGTGTGCGTTCTGTGTTCTCCTACTTGCATTTTCATTTATATGTAGAGTAACACTTATAAATGTACATACACTTTTCAACTCGTATACATACTATGTATTTATAAACATAAAATAATAAATATTTGCAACAATTCACACATACTCACACGCATTGGCCAAGTTAACAGAATATTTATACTAGAATATATTCAATAAACTGGCATCCCAAAATATATTTTTAAATATTATAGAATTTGCTTATAGTAACCAAGAAAATTAAAAGAAGAATCAAAATGAATGTATTACACATTTACAAATTTAGCCACCCTAATGTATTTGTATGTATTTAACAGAAGACATGTTTATGTGAATTTTAAACATATATTTACTTGCTGCTTGCACATTAAACTGCTCCAAGATCGAATAATGGAAATTATTTTTTTTTCAAACACAACGGTCAAAGAGTACAAATTTATTTTTAGGAAAGAGTCTTGTACTTTATGTGTAAGCAAGTGTTTATGCTCATATTTTAACATGAAATTACAGCAATTTTTTTTACACTTGCATTAGTTTATTTTTTGCTACTTAGATTTGTTTTATTATTATTTTAAAACTTAGCACAAATATATGTAAAAACACTATCCCGATAAATTATGTATAACTAAGAGTTGCCATACGAAAAGTTTTGTATAAAAAATTGCAAATTGAAAATTGCTGAGCATAAGGTTTACATAAAAATCCATCATAGCCAAAAGTGACAAAATAGTCAAAAGGCTTTTTCGGGCAAAACTGTTCCAAATTTCATAAAATATCTGCGCATAATGAGGTTTACATGTCAAATGGACGTAACACCTTCCATATTATTATTCTTGAGAAAATTAATATATAAGACAAAAATGGACAGACTAAGAATAGGGTGCGTCATATACCCCATATTGCATAAGTAAAAAGTTTCATATATCTATAACATCGTCATATTGTAACTTGAATTTCTTCCAATAGATACTTTATTAAAATTTCCCCTCTTTCACTTGGCAATCCTATTCAATGTTCCCTTTGGTACAATTTCATATTTATGGTGTCTTGAACTGCTGCTAATATTTGTAAAAGAAATACAATCACAATATACAACTTGTATCACTATTTGCTTCCCTATTTTATAGTTTTCAATTTTAGTTTTTCCATTTTCCTATTTTTTTTATTTTATTTAACTGCGTTTTTGTTGACATGACATGATTAATACGACTGCTGACATGTTGATCGAAAGCGACTACGATGTTAAGTATATAAGCAGCAGTAGCAAGTAAAAAAATATAAACTGATTTTTTCAAGCAAAAGACTAAGGAAAAAATAGAAATGAGGGTGATAGAAAAGCGAACAGAGAAGTAGACTTATGGAAAACCTACAAAAAAACATAAAACTTTGGATAGTTTACCATAGACTAGACTATAGACTAGATTATAGACTGGACTATAGATTAGACTATAGACTAGACTATAGACTAGACTATAGACTAGACTATAGACTAGACTATAGACTAGACTATAGACTAGACTATAGACTAGACTATAGACTAGACTATAGACTAGACTATAGACTAGACTATAGACTAGACTATAGACTAGACTATAGACTAGACTATAGACTAGACTATAGACTAGACTATAGACTAGACCATAGACTAGACTATAGACTAGACTATACACTCTAACTTTAGACTAGATTAAATACATAGATTAAATACTATACACTAGATTAAACTATAGACTAGACTATAGACCAAACTGTAAACTGGACTATAGACTAAACTATAAAGTATACTATAGACTTGGCAATATACTGGACTATAGACTAAAATAGAGACTAGACAATAGACTTTGCAATATACTATACTATGGACTAGTCTGTAGACTTGGTTCACTCTAGTTCACTCTTAATTATTTGTTCTCCTACCCTTTAAAACATCGTCATAAACATATAATCTATTTTGAACACTTTCATCTTCCATGGTTGAGAAGGGTTTTCAGAATAAAAAACCACCAACAACTGTTAAAAAAAAAGTAAAAACATAAGCAGAAGTCACGGAAAATCATGTACAGCAAAGGCTTACAGAACGGGTGTAGTAGTAGCAGCAGTAGCAAAAAAAAAGGGGTTCAAGTTGGTTTTAATATCAAAAACAACAAAATAAAATGTACAAAAAGCCACAACTAAGAATATAAAGAAAAAAACTTAAATAATGTAAAATCTCAATCTCGAAACAAGAAAAAACGTTCAAAATGCCAGAAAAGCTAAAGCGGGAGCGGAACGTTGTTATTTATTTAAGTATTTTTTAAAAACAATGTATCTTTTGTTGTATTGTTTAATGTGCTGTGTTTTTTTTATTTATTTTATACTTTTATTTATTTAGTTTTTATGGTATTTTTGCATTTTGTTGCATCTCCTCTTTCTGTTACTTGTTTTTTTTTTTTGCTCTTTCATAAAACTCTTTTTTTTCTCAATGTATGTTTAAATTTATGTACACGGGGTTTATGTTGTTTAATACTGGTTGATTAAGATTTGGGTCAAAGTTCAAAGTACCCTTTAGAAATCACTCAAAAGAAAGAATGTTTTCCGCAACTTAATGGTGGGTAATTAAAATAATAAATGCTTTTTGTTTCTACGTTTCTCTTTCTCTGGTTTACTCTTTGAAACCCTTTTGCAAAGTAGAGAATAAATATTTTTCAAAACTAGAAAAAAATAATGTTTTGCAAAACAAATGTTTAATAAAAATAGTAAAATAAACAAATAAATAAAAAAATTTGTTTGTGAACTTGGATTGTTAGAGTTTTTTTTACTGTTTTGGTGTTGTTTAAGGAAAAAACATTAAAGAGTTGCAAAAAAATCGAAACTTTAGCAAAAAGTTGTATTAGAGAGAAATATTAATAGTCGAATTGTATTCAACTGCAAAAATTGAAAAAGTGGTTTTCTAGGATACCGCAGAATATAGTGTCATTAACTTTCTGAAATCGAACCGTACATGTTTTTAAACGGATGGACGGACGAACAATCGAACGTATTGTTTAACATATATATATTAAGGATTTCGAATATATATTCCATATTTACATATATTTCAAACATAATACAAAAATTAGATGAAGAATAAAATTCATATTTTTATGGGAAACAATTATTTAAGAAAGTTTTGTATTTTGTCCTTCCATTTTTGTATCACATCGACTTATTGGTTGTAGACCCATTAAAGTACATATTCTTGATCCTTATTAAATTCTAAGGCGTTGGAAATGTCTGTCTAAGCATGTCCGAAATCCATCAAGTATCTGTTCCATATTGGTCGGCTTGATGGACTGTTCAAGAGGGACGGCAGCTTTATCAGTTCTTACTAAACATTTAAAGTTCGGATACCATGCAAGACGCATTGTCTTCCATATACCCCCGGGGCATATTTCCTTGATGAGGGTATTGCAATCCCGGGGTAAAGAGGTGCTACCAGTACCTCTAGTCTGCCGGGACTAGAAACTGGTGTTTACAATTCAATCTTTGGCTTGACCTTGGATGAATTGAAAAGTGGTCTAACCAGAGCACCACCTAATATGCTACTACTGGAGGCCAGTTGCCTGGTTTATACGGGATCCACGTAGTGGCTGTGGTTTAAACCCAAATCGCGGGAAGAGGGTACTTGGTTAAAATACTGATACATACTGGAATATGATCCTCAGGATAAATTTCTGTTATCGTTCCTAGATGCTGGAGCGGTACGAATTACAGAGCATGACTGTGGATTAATATAATGTGGGATTTAAGTATACGAGGAGGAATTTTCTGGAGTTTTCTGATGTCTACTCTGATTCTATAGAGAGAATTGAGTAAATGTTCCATTTGACGGATGGAGTTGTTAGACTATGATCTAGCGAGAAGGGACGAATGGACGTGGTGCAAGGTCGTTACTGCCCTTTCTTTAATTTATTTACCGATTTTCCTGTAAGGTTTAGTGCATGCTTAACTTATCACAGTGGGTCTTTGTGACCACTGAAATAAAGTCTTGTCATTAATATGACCCGTGTGCCGAAACAACAGAGAAACACAAAGGGAAGTGGTGAGTTGTTTGTCTTTTACTCACGCAGTAGTTGTAAAGGCACCACCATGAAATAGAGCCACACGCCAGGTACTCACATAAAGCACTTTGACTTCATGTCTTCCATACAATGACTTTTGTAGGAGCTGTCAAAATGAGGAAGAGGAGGAAACAATCACTCATCTTCTGTTTAATTGCCCGGCCCTTGAATCGAATCGGTTCTTTCCAGACGTTACAAAGCGACATAATAGGACTCAAGTAAAGCTCTACTAGTGTGATCGTTAACTTAATACTAACCTTAGATTCTATGTGGACAATGAGTCATTTGTACAACATAAAGAGTGGAAGAAGAACGATGTTATGTGGTGCTGATAACAAATACGTTATAATACATTTACGCAACAAGGATGAACAATCTGACGTCATCGTATGATCCTCAAAATGTAATGCGGACAATGCATCAATTGTACAATATGAAGTCGGGAAGGCGAATTATTTAGTTAGAGAGACCTTTAGGCAACATCAATCTTTAAATGCAGTCGAAGATTCCAACTCAAAAACCCTCAATTGATACCAAGAGCAATATCATACTTCTGCTCAACAAGGTTGAAAGTAGGATGCAATTTAAAAGTATGACTTAGAACATCGTATTGTCAATTATACAGGACTCGTCGAAGGCTTTCTATATACGGCAATTAGAACTCGATCACATGCAGAGTTTAAAACTAAAAGTAATCGCAAGAGGAGAAGGAGTTTCTAATATAATGACAAACCCAAACCATAATTATGACGTTAGCCCAATAATCACATAGATGGTGAAATCAAAAAATAATCTCTTTTTATAGCAAATTAGCCATGAGAAAACATTAGGAATGATGACAGTTACTCAATGGACAAAATCGTTGTAGGTAATAGTTAAAAAATATAGTAAAATACTAGATAGTAGACCATGTAGTCGATTTGTTGATGATGTGCTTTTGCTGCATGATTGCTTTTAATTAACAATAACTTATATAATTCCTTAAAAATTTCTTTTAAATTTTTTATAGTAATATCCCTTGAAAAATTATTGCTGGCATTTTAAAAGTAAGAGAAAAATCTTAAAAAATAAAATGTTCCTTGTTCATCCATGAAATGTTTTCCCCTTCTGGAATATTTGCAATGTCAGCATTATGTGCTTGTCGTTTCAATATTTTTTCTCTATTTTTTTTTCTGTGTAGACCAATGGGACACATGATACGCTTACAAAAATCTGAGGAATATACATCACACACACTCTTACACACACACACTATGAAATGCTTAAACAAATGTGACAGTCTCAAAGGTGTCAAAAACATAAACGTTCAATGTAGAAAACAGCAAAAAAAGACGTTTACAAAAAAGCAAAAAAATATATATGTATAAACTTAAACACCATTATTAAACTCAAGAAAAAAATTGTATAGTAAAGTACATACTCACACATTTTTGCTCTCACACCATTAGAAGAAAGCATTTAAGATATAATTCTGGGGGTTTTGCAAACAAAAGCAAAAAATACCACAATCTTTAAAAAGAAAAAAAATTAAACAAGAAAACAACTTTAATAATACCCTAAGTCTCTCTATTTTTTCCAACCATATACTAAAGGCTTGCAAATTACCTATAGCTTGCAGAAAAATAACATCATATACAACACCTTGCTTTGGGCTTCGTTATTACTTTAAGTTTTTTATAATTATTTCTTACCATCTATAGGGTATCAAAACCAACTAACTTTCAATATATATAATAAATATAAGATTTAACTAGAGTGTTGAGATGATTAAAAACACTAACATAGAGCTACAACTGCCAAGGCGTATGAGTGACATAAACAATATTATTTACAATACCCAAAAGCAAAGCAAAAATGGCATTTCCATTATTTTTTTCTTTCTGTCTTTCTCTTTTACCATCATCATCTACAACTTATACTCTTACTAGAAGCAATGGCAAAAGCAACAATAACAACTCAAGGCCTGATTATAAAGCTATAAGGAAATGTGGAAAAATGAATAATTGAAGAATTTTTTTTAAATTAAATTTTAAAATTTTCATAAATTGGAAAACATGAGACATTTTAACAGTAACGAAAGCACGAAAGGCGATATGAAATAATTCCTGTAATTAAAAATAACATAATAATTAAGGAGAGTAGTATAGATTTTATGTGAAAAAAGATGTTGAAAATATGTATATTTAAATGAGATTATTTAAGTTTTTTTATTGTTATGTTGGTATGTAAAATACTGAAATTAGATCCGGTTCAAATTTCTAACGAATAAAAAATAATAATAATTTTTTATGTAAGAACTTTGATGTTTTCTAAAATATAAGTTGTTAAGTTGGTTATTAAGTTATTAATTTATTAAGTTATTAAGTTAGTAAGTTAGTAAGTTAGTAAGTTAGTAAGTTAGTAAGTTAGTAAGTTAGTAAGTTAGTAAGTTAGTAAGTTAGTAAGTTAGTAAGTTAGTAAGTTAGTAAGTTAGTAAGTTAGTAAGTTAGTAAGTTAGTAAGTTAGTAAGTTAGTAAGTTAGTAAGTTAGTAAGTTAGTAAGTTAGTAAGTTAGTAAGTTAGTAAGTTAGTAAGTTAGTAAGTTAGTAAGTTAGTAAGTTAGTAAGTTAGTAAGTTAGTAAGTTAGTAAGTTAGTAGTTAGTTAGTTAGTTAGTTAGTTAGTTAGTTAGTTAGTTAGTTAGTTAGTTAGTTAGTTAGTTAGTTAGTTAGTTAGTTAGCTATCTAGCTAGCTAGTTAATTAGCTATCTAGCTAGCTAGTTAATTAGTTGGTTAGTTAGTTAGTGAGTTAGTTCCTTAATTCATTAGTTACATAGATTTTTTTTATAAATTATACCGTAAAACCATTAAAAAGTTCCAACCAATAGATTTTTTGACAAATTAAAAATACCATTTTCATTTAAATTCCCTCCTCCATGGACCAATAAATTACTACAAGTTTTAACCGCAGAAGAATTTCAAGTATTTCCTAATTTTCTCCCCCACACAGCTGTTACCTACTCTCCAATTATTTTCAACAACATTCCTCCTTCTTACTGACTACCGACACATAACAATAAAATCAATTGCAACTATTTTAAATATGTGTTTGAAATCATTTCAAAAACATGCAATTTGTTTTTAAGCTTAAAAAGCATTATATACTTATGCATCCAAAAAGTTTTTAGTTTCTAATGCTGTCTCCTTTCTCCTACACCACTCGACTCAATAACAATAAAAAGCAATTGTTACAAATGTCTTCATCTATTTGGCTTTTACACTTAAACACTTTCGTACACAAAACATATACACACTGTCACACTAAACCTAGAAATACATAACTAACATGTAAAGAAGTTGTAGACAAAAAAATAGAAAAAGAGGAAAAAAACAGACAGCTAAAACCAAGTGGGAAAGTTTAAGAAGGAAGTATTTGAAAACTATAACGATTGTTAGAAATACACTTAAAGGCACAAACAAACAAATACACATGCATTTATGTGAAAACTACTCAAGTAACAAGTGGATTTTTATTACACATATACTTTTACACATTTTATTTACTCTATAGTGGCTTAAAGCCAAGAAAAATCTTAAAAAGTCACCAAATTTATAGTGTGTGTAGTCTTTTCTATACCAAACTAATGCAAACAAACAAAAGGAACAAAAACTTTCGTCTTCCCTAAAAACGCTCTATTGTGGCAGTAAAATCTTGAAAAAGAAACCAACAACATTTCTTTTTTTTTCTTTTACCACTATCACAGACATGATGTGGCAAATCACATACACAAGAAGCACATGTTGCACAACCCCATAAGAATGAGTAAAAATAATGGCAAAAAAAAACGAAATAAAATTAACTTCCATAATAAATTTATAGACTAAGAAGCTAAAACAAATACAAACTGTCTTCTTTGGCTCACCCTACATTCAATCAGCATTAAAATAAATATACTCCTTCGAAGTTATATGTATTTGAACACACGTTTATTGCATAAAAAGTTACACAAGATTCAGTAGTAAACCATTGGTAAAGCAGCATGCACTATGGGACAGATATACTGTGTTTGTTGTTGCCTGATTATTGAGTTGTTAGCCCGGAGGGAGGTCTGTCATTTTAAGTGCACATGAGCATGCACATGTATGTTTAGCATAAACAGTACACTGCAAGAAATTTGAGACAAGTACAATAACTAACTAACTAACTAACTAACTAACTAACTAACTAACTAACTAACTAACTAACTAACTAACTAACTAACTAACTAACTAACTAACTAACAAACTAACTAACTAACTAACTAACTAACTAACTAACTAAATAACTAACTAACTAACTAACTAACTAAATAACTAAATAACTAAATAACTAAATAACTAAATAACTAACTAACTAACTAACTAACTAACCAATCAAGCAACTAACTATATCATTACTAATATCTATTGGATTGGTGTTCAAATCCTAGAGTCCTTATAATCCCTCCTAAAAAAATTGTTTTTTTATTCTCAGGCCCATGACCACGTGGGATATTCTCTTATTCTCTTTTCCAAATTGTTATATAATGTTCATGATCTTGACTTTTGGTCCAGTAAATGTGTTTTTTTGGAGTCAATAGGCCTTAGCTGTAAATATCGTCACCCAAAAAACCTAACCGCCCATGAAAAGTAGAATTCCGCTAGAAATGTTTTTTTTTTTTTTTTTTGAGTTCGATTAATTTTCAAATTAACTTACATTAATTGTTTTAGAACTGCCATAGGACCTGAAAATAGCAAAACAAATGTTTATTAATATATATTTTTCTACATAAATCTTTAGGACAAATATAAAGACCTCAAGGTTTTATTGGGACTCATCTATAGTTTCACTTAAATGCTCACCAACATTCGCATAACAGGTCTTTTCATTCATCTATAGCTTGGTCGAGTTTATAACCCATTAAAATTACTAAAATTCAATAATGTTTAATAAGCGGTTAACACATTACTTACAAAACAACTTCTTGGAAGTTGAATTTGTGTTTATGTAACTACGATGTAGTTTCATGCTTACCTGAATGTATACATAAAGGTATCTCTATGTGTATATGTATTTATATAGATATATTGGTCACATTCATAGCAACATTAGTAATTGTAATATCGGTAGTAGTTTTTTTTAGATGTTTAACATCTAAGGCGTAAACGTGATTTATTTTAATAGATAATGATAATGTTTTATCGATTTTTATCAACTTAAACAGAGTGTGTATGACACTGCAATAAAGTTAATGGATAAAACGCAAGAAAACACAAATCCCTGAAAATGGAAAAGGCGAACAAAATTAAAAAGAAATCTGTGCAAAATTCCAAGATTCAAAGCAACAAGCCGGTAATAGTTTATAGATTTCCTTTCTTTTTGGTTTCTTCATTGCCTTTAAAAAAATAAAAAAATGAAAAGAGAAGCACATACATAAATCAAGGCTAAACTGTCAGTCTGGCAAAAGACAAATATAATTAATAATGTTCGAAAACAGAGATGACTCGTCTTGCCAGTCAGTCTGTCTGTTTATTTCTTAAAAAAGTGAGATGAAAAAGTGTAACCTTAATCATTTAATTGAATTTGATTATTTTTAATATATTCTGAGTGGAGTAAAGCAGAAGCCATACTCCGCGATATCACAGCTGTGATGTGGTGTTATAAAATTGCAAACAATTGATTTATGGTTTTTTAACAGTTTTTAAATTCTTAATACTAATATGTTCGGCAAAATATATATAATAATACGTGGAAAAAATAATGTGTTAAATATTGCTAGAAAAAATACGTGTTAAATATTGTTCGGTCTAGTCTAGTCTATAGTCTAGTCTATAGTCTAGTCTATAGTCTAGTCTATAGTCTAGTCTATAGTCTAGTCTATAGTCTAGTCTATAGTCTATAGTCTAGTCTATAGTCTAGTCTATAGTCTAGTCTATAGTCTAGTCTATAGTCTAGTCTATAGTCTAGTCTATAGTCTAGTCTATAGTCTAGTCTATAGTCTAGTCTATAGTCTAGTCTAGTCTAGTCTAGTCTATAGTCTAGTCTAGTCTATAGTCTAGTCTAGTCTAGTCTATAGTCTATAGTCTATAGTCTATAGTCTATAGTCTATAGTCTAGTCTAGTCTAGTCTAGTCTAGTCTAGTCTATAGTCTAGTCTATAGTCTAGTATATAGTCTAGTATATAGTCTAGTCTATAGTCTAGTCTATAGTCTAGTCTATAGTCTAGTCTATAGTCTAGTATATAGTCTAGTCTATAGTCTAGTCTATAGTCTAGTCTATAGTCTAGTCTATAGTCTAGTCTATAGTCTAGTCTATAGTCTAGTCTATAGTCTAGTCTATAGTCTAGTCTATAGTCTAGTCTATAGTCTAGTCTATAGTCTAGTCTATAGTCTAGTCTATAGTCTAGTCTATAGTCTAGTCTATAGTCTAGTCTATAGTCTAGTCTATAGTCTAGTCTATAGTCTAGTCTATAGTCTAGTCTATAGTCTAGTCTATAGTCTAGTCTATAGTCTAGTCTATAGTCTAGTCTATAGTCTAGTCTATAGTCTAGTCTATAGTCTAGTCTATAGTCTAGTCTATAGTCTAGTCTATAGTCTAGTCTATAGTCTAGTCTATAGTCTAGTCTATAGTCTAGTCTATAGTCTAGTCTATAGTCTGGTCTATAGTCTAGTCTATAGTCTAGTCTATAGTCTAGTCTATAGTCTAGTCTATAGTCTAGTCTATAGTCAAGTCTATAGTCTAGTCTATAGTCTAGTCTATAGTCTAGTCTATAGTCTAGTCTATAGTCTAGTCTATAGTCTAGTCTATAGTCTAGTCTATAGTCTAGTCTATAGTCTAGTCTATAGTCTAGTCTATAGTCTAGTCTATAGTCTAGTCTATAGTCTAGTCTATAGTCTAGTCTATAGTCTAGTCTATAGTCTAGTCTATAGTCTACTCTATAGTCTACTCTATAGTCTAGTCTATAGTCTTCTCTATAGTCTAGTCTATAGTCTAGTCTATAGTCTAGTCTATAGTCTAGTCTATAGTCTAGTCTATAGTCTGGTCTATAGTCTAGTCTATAGTCTAGTCTATAGTCTAGTCTATAGTCTAGTCTATAGTCTAGTCTATAGTCTAGTTTATAGTGTAGTCTATAGTCTAGTCTATAGTGTAGTCTATAGTCTAGTCTATAGTATAGTCTATTATCTAGTCTATAGTCTAATTTATAGTCTAGTATATAGTCTAGTCTGTAGTCTAGTCTATAGTCTAGTCTATAGTCTAGTCTATAGTCTAGTCTATAGTCTAGTCTAACCTAATCTTTAGTCTAATCTATAGTTTAGTCTATAGTTAAGTCATCAACCCCCATATTCATAAATGGCTAATAATGTTGTTGATTGTTTTTTGTAGGATTTTTGTAAGGAAAATCTGTGTAATAAACTTAAAATAAGAGATTAATATCTTTGTGAATACGGGGTCTTTAAAAAATTTATATTTCATATATTTTTCTTTATATAGAGTATTCCATAGTTAGATCTTTTAGATCGCCTTTCCAATAGATTCAGTTTTGTAGACATGCTTGCGACGGGTCATTTGTGTAGTCTTGGTAATATTACGATCCATATACTCTAACATAATCCGGCCTAGTCTGCAGCATCTATTCATTTATAAGCAAAATTTAATTCTAAGCTATAGTTTTTAAATTCTCTTTAAAATATTTCAAATACGAATCAACAACATTGTACTGCGGTGTAACCACAAAAAATCTAGTAAATCGAAACCGTGTCAATTGATAGAATTTCAATATATTTAAAGTAATTCCAGCGATTGAAATATTTTGTTGATTTAGTTCTTTATCAATGTTCACATTTTGTTTTTATTTTTCACCCTTGTTTTCAAATAAAAAGGTGTTATTTATTTTGTGTAAAAAAGTTGAATGAGAAAAAAAAGAATATAAAGTCCTACTTGAATTAAATTCCAAAAAGTAGATAGTACTCAAAAACAGTATATTTGTTTAAAAACTACACTGCAAAAAATACACACATGACTCAATGAACTTTTAAAAACCACCAAAAAAAAGCAAAAAAGTAAACGTACACTAAGAGTGGCAAGTACTTGAGTAACTACTTGAAAGGTCCGAGGACTGAGAAAAACTAAAATGTAAATTTAAGTATTTTTCAGTTTTGTCTATATATTGCCAATTTAATGTCCAATTTATTTGATATTAACAAATAGTAGTAAAGTAAATATTAACAGTTTGACATTAGACATAATTCTTGTGAAAATGCTTTTAATTCATTATATTTAAACTGAGCTTAGTCCTTACCTCGGCAAACTGCAACATAATAAAGTTTACAGCAAAAAAGGGAGAAAAAAATTATATTAAAAAACAATTACCTCATCAAAGTTCTAGTGATGCAAATCAACATGTATGAAAATCCAATAACAATCCCTCTTTTTATGCTCTCTTTCACGTTGTTGGCAACAGCAGCAACGTGGTGTTTTTGCTGCTGCTGCCACTAATGCTATTCCTGTAGAGTAAAGAGGCAGCAACAATTGTGTTGTTAAGCCACAAAAAAAAGCCTTCAATGGCTTAAAGTAGATGAAAAGGATGGGAAGCCAGAAGCCGGTACACATTAAAAAAGTCATAGTTGAATTCATAGCACTACAAGGAGAGCGGAGCGAGGAGTAAAAAGAAAAAAGTGTAAAGTGTTTTACATACGCAAACGTTCATTCACTTGCATTTCATTAGCAGCTATCAGCAACTAAAAATCACAGACATATAGATGAAAACCCAAAAAAAAAAATAAAAATTACACAAATACACGATCAAAACCTTTGTGTGTATGTACGAGTTTATCTGCTAGTATTTGTATGTAGCTTTTATTATTACTATTTTTTCTCAGTATTTTTTTCCGTTTTTCTCAGTTTTGCAAATATATGTCACAGTCATGCATGTTTTATACTTGCATAATATAAGCGCACTCACATTTATACACACACTTATACACATCCTTATACATAGTATACATCAACTCATACAATCATACAGTCATCATACAATATGTATGAAAATGGTGGTATTATGCATTACTCTCTATAGCTGCACTAATGACTTTTTCAACACTAAATCCAGCCAGTATCCATAAGGCAAAATCTTTTCATCTCTTTCAGGCTTTACTTTCTCGTCCTGCCCTGTTCTCCTTATTGCTTCTTTTTTTGTGCACACACAATAAATATACTGGCATAAAAGTATATGACTTTTTGGTTGCATACACTGAGAACAAAAATATTGTTAGAGTTCAATGTATAGAATTCGGAGAGTAACAGTTTCACACAAAAATGATTAATTTTATATTTCCTTCACCTTGTCCTCCTGAAATCCATTTGCATTAAGTGTATCTAGAACTGAACTAGAACTGAAATAGAACTGAACTAGAACTGAACTAGAACTGAACTAGAACTGAACTAGAACTGAACTAGAACTGAACTAGAACTGAACTAGAAC
>NC_060953.1:44776026-44778277 GCF_022045245.1 Lucilia cuprina | reverse complement strand
ATAGATAGATAGATAGATAGATAGATAGATAGATAGATAGATAGATAGATAGATAGATAGATAGATAGATAGTTAGTTAGTTAGTTAGTTAGTTAGTTAGTTAGTTATAGTAATTACTTATTAAAATATTATTTTATTTGTTTACTTTAAACCTAAAAATATTTGTACCTGCGTTCCCCACTGTAGATTACTATAACTACGTTATTTGTATTCCTTTTTTACTGATGCATGGTTGTTGCATCTGAGCAGCAACACAGTACTTAAGAGACATTTCTTTCTCTTTACATTTGTTCGTTTTTTTTTCTCGTATTTTCACTGCATATTTATGAATATAACATGATATGACGTTGTTACGAAAAAATAAGAATCAAATATAATACTAAATACTGATTATTAGGGAGATCACTTTTCAAAAAACTAATTTAATTTTAAAATATAACTTATGGAATTATAGGTAACTACCCTTTGAAACCTATGTGAATTTTTTTATTTACGATAATTTTACTTAAATAAACAGATAAATTCAATAGTTTTTTACCACCCTACTGTACTCTACATTTACTAAATACTTGGTAAAAAAAAACATAAAAAAACTCCAGCGGGAGTCTGCTGCAGACTACAACAATAGTAAATAACTGCAGCAGAACAATAAAATAGGTCTCAAACAATTTTTCTTAAAACACAGGAAAATTTTCCTGTTGCTAACTGCTGATGCAGCAGTTGCTGGTGGCGAACAAATAGCTTTGGTAAAGTGCTGCAAAGAAATAATAAAAATAAAAAACAAAATAGAGTTGGAAAAATTATTTAATATTCTTTGCGTATATTTTTATAATGAAAATAAGTTTACAAATCATTTAGGTTATGTTAAAGGTGGATGTTTTGCATTCGTAAAAGTTGGTTTAAAGAAATTATGGATATTATGAAATATAAAAAAATAATTAAAATGTAATTTAATATATCAATTAAAATATATATACTATTAGAAAATAAAAATCTAAACATTTTAAATTGAGGTTCTAAAAGACCACCTTATGAAAATGTTTTTAATTTCTTGTTGAAATCCATGGCTAATTTATAGTTGTCATTAAAATATAATTTAATCACTAGTAACATAACTTTACCATCCTTCCAGCCTTTATTAATTAGCAATTACTTTATTTGTAATATAATATTACACCAACTCACTATCTCTGCTATTTAATATTTGATTTTTCATTTCCATCACTTAAATACTTGCTATTACTATTTAATACTAAATAACTCTTGCAACAAGCAACATTTTTCCATTATTAATGTTGGAATAATTTGTTTATTTTGCAAAAAGTTAAAAAATCTAAAATATATGTATATACTTAGATGAGAATATTTATTAAACGGCTGTTGCATTCATTTCAAAACAATCGTTAAATTCATACATTAAAAATGTGCAGACACATACATTCATAAATATACACCCTCAGTTTTTTGCAACTGCAGTTAATCATGCAATACCGTTGTGAATTTAATACTTTTAAAATAACACTATATATACATATGCATACATGTTTGAATACTCGAGCATTTATTCATACATAAATGCTGGTTTGTTTTTAATAACTGATCAACTATGTCCGTCTGTTCACTCTGATTGTCTGTCTCGTATACATGCGATTTTATTGTTGTTATTTGTTTTTTTTTGTTTTCTCTATAACACCGAAAAGCTATTGATTTTTCAAATAAAACCTCATGCTTTTAATGCCTGCCATATAACCTGTTAAGCGCTTGCATATATACTTCAATACTTACATTAGGCTGGCGCCAGGTATGTTCTTGATTGTCTTTTTCGGACCCTATATATTCTGGATCCTTATAGATAGCGCAGTCGATTAAACCATGTCTGTCTGTCCGTCTGTTTGTCTGTCCGTCTGTCTGTGTATTTGTTGAAATCAGTTTTTAGAGGACCCGAGATATCGGCGAGAACCGAATCTTCAATAATTCTGTTGGACATGCTTTCGGAAAGATCACTATTTATAGATATGAGCAAAAGTCCGAGACAACCTTCATCAAAAACTGCTCAAACAGAAATTGCAAAAACCAAAAACAAAATATATAATCATACGGTAAATTTTGTTGTTGTACTCCGTTCTAGTTCAGTTCTAGTTCGTTTCTAGTTCATTTCTAGTTCAGTTCTAGTTCAGTTCTAGTTCAGTTCTAGTTCAGTTCTAGTTCAGTTCTAGTTCAGTTCTAGTTCAGTTCTAGTTCAGTTCTAGTT
>NC_060953.1:44773968-44775926 GCF_022045245.1 Lucilia cuprina | reverse complement strand
TCTATCTATCTATCTATCTATCTATCTATCTATCTATCTATCTATCTATCTATCTATCTATCTATCTATCTATCTATCTATCTATCTATCTATCTATCGATCTATCTTATACCGTAAGACACACGTTCCAACCGTTAAGCTGCACTTAAAAAAAGCTTAGTTCATGATACATAATATTTTGAATTTAGAAGGAAATAATAAATTAGTCTTATATCACAGCAGTACTAAAGTAGCATTTTTCGTGTTTTGTTCTTTTTGGAATGCCTTTTTTGTCCATTTTTTGCAACACCGCTTTATAAAAAATATTTTTTCTTTAGTATAACTTATAGCGAGCGCCTACAATGAAATCTTCCTTTACAGGTTAAATACCTGCGAAAGATCAAATCGAAGTGTGGTTACATTTGGAAGTTAAAAGCACTCAAAGATGAAAATGGAGAAAATATGTGAAGATAACAAATTCCTTTTGTATATATAAATAAAAAAACAATAAAAATTCTTAATCACTTAAGGATAAAAAAAAAACAGATGCTCTCAAGGAAAATCTTTCTAATGTTTATAATTGTAATAATAATTTTACTTAAAACACCTGCTACTAATTTTATCTTTTTCCTAAAGAGTCTTCTTCACAAAATGAATTTCTTATCTATCATTAAAAAAAAGACAATTAAAAATTGCATGATGCTTCCAGTTTATTCTGTTTGAATTTTAAATCCAATCAAATTCAAAGTTTTCATCTTATTTCCACTCAATTATTAAAAGAAATTATTATCCATTTTAAGAATAAAGTTTCATTTCCACCTAAATATTTATGATATACATATTTTCTTAATATTTTCCAACTTATCATCAATCATTTGCTTCTCTCAATCTTCTACTTGTTTCTCAACATCATGTCAATCACAATTGCTAAGCAACAGAAAAACACATGTATTAGAAAATCCAAAAATAAATTAATGAAATTTAATACCATTTACCCAGTAAAAACTTACATTGAAAAGTAATGCTAAAATAAGTGCTTTTTATTACTTATTCATTAGCATTTTACTCAATATTGTAACACGGTGATGACATTGGAAGCAAGTACATAACACACTCGCTTATAAATCACTACTTAAATAAGTGCTTATAAATAAAGTGTTAAAAAGTTGTTGGTATACTTTAAGGTGAGTGTAGGACCAATATTTTTGGATGTTGAAAGCATCCACACACTATAGTGATGAAGGCTATGAAAAAAAAGAAAAGGAAATCCCAAGAAAATTCTTAAAAAAATAGCTTTCTGTATATTTCGCCTTAATCTTATAATCAAAATATAAAAAATTTAATTTATTAATTTTCTAACGGTTCACATGCCTCAAACTCATTTTTAAAACTTTTTCAAAAATATTTTCTTTATTCATAAATTTTTTTTCAACTCTATATTTGTTTGTTAAATTTATTATTTAATTTTTGGCTTTTATAATCCATTAACAAATCAATTGCTTAGAAAATATTTAGAAAACTTTTTATATTCATATTTTATTCTTTAATTTTTTTCTAAAAATATTCTCATTTAAATGAATTCTTGTGCTGCTGCTGTTGTTGTTGTAATAATAAAATAAAATGGTTACCAATAACAACAATGATTACTAGAGTGGAAAAAACATGTGCAAATGTAAGAATATTATTTACATAAATATGGATATAACTTTGAAGTTTTATCAAATTTACATAAATATTGAATATATGTTGTAAATGTGTAATTATTTTCATCAAAAACTGGACCAAAAATCAATGTATTGTGGTTTTAACAAAAACATAACTGATAAATAAAATTAAAACAAACAATTGTAAACGATAAAAAATACACTGTGAAAAAGAAGATAGATAGATAGATAGATAGATAGATAGATAGATAGATAGATAGATAGATAGATAGATAGATAGATAGATAGATAGATAGATAGATAGATAGATAGATA
>NC_060953.1:44772280-44773868 GCF_022045245.1 Lucilia cuprina | reverse complement strand
TGAACTAGAACTGAACTAGAACTGAACTAGAACTGAACTAGAACTGAACTACAACTGAACTACAACTGAACTAGAACTGAACTAGAACTGAACTAGAACTGAACTAGAGCTGAACTAAACTGAACTATAACTGAACTAAAATGTAACTACTCTTATTGTCAGCCAATGATGAAGTGCAACAAAAATTGTGTAATCTATATATAACAAATTCCTTTCTTGCCTTAAAATCGAATCACACTTTCCAATTTCCTGTTATTTATTCTAGACTCAAGCATACGTTTTGGTTGGAAAACTTTTTTTTTCGTAGTAGATAAGAATGTTTTTTTTTTCTATTAAATTTGTGACTTTTTCATTTGTTTGAGTCTCTTTCTTTATCCAAAAACACAAAAACGTGACTTTTATGGTTTATTTGAGACATAAACTTGCATATAATTTTCATTTTCTCTACTTTGATAATAAATTTCCCCCAAAAAAAAAACATTTTAAGGGCTTTGTAATAGATATAAATCTTGCAAAAAGGGACACATTTTTTCACATTAAATAAAAACGTGCAATTAGCAAATAACAAAATTTTTTCGAAAAAAATATATTTAAACGAAAAATTTAATTTGACTTCACAATTAAAGGTCATGAAAATTTTTTCTGCCAAACTAACAGATTTTCATTTAAAATGTGCAATATAAGCATTTCTATTGGCCTTAATTTGTGATTCTTGTTAAATAGATACAAATATATATATTTTTTCAATTGTTTATTTGTTCTACTCACAATATATGAAAAATATATGAAATTTCACTGAAATTCAATTGCTTTTGAGTTGGCAACTGTCATTGAAAATTTGAAATTTGTATTTGTTTTTATACACAATTTTCTCTTTAAACATTTATTAAATATTCACAAAATTGTCTATGTACTTTAATTAAAACAACAAAATTTCAACATTTTTACCATTTAAAAGCCGGCCGGTCAGTCGGTTTTATATATAAATATTGCATTTTATCGATTTTTTGTGTTGGTTTCTATATTAGTATATGCATGTATGTGTGTATGAATATAAAAATTTTATGTGTATGCATACAAAATATGTTGCTGTTGTTGTTTATTTTCATACATAAATACCTTCATACTATAGTATACACATATGTAAATAATAGTATATATACATATGTATGTGTGTACACTTTTGGTATGTATACCTTTATATATTCACAAACAGTACATACATTCACATGTATGTTTGTACATAAACAAAAAATTCTTGCAGGCAATTAAAATTGTATACAAGAGCATTCATATGTGGGTGTAATAAAGCACTAACAGTGGAGTTTCGCTAAATGGAACTTTTGGGATTCTTTTACATTACTTTTATGAAAAAGTTATCTTATTGTTATCTTATATGGTAATTTAAATTAATATAACGGTCGATAGAATCATAAAAGTTTTAGGCCCCAAAGTTATATATCGATGACGTGAGGCCACGATAAGGAGTGAGATCGAAAAATTCTTAACATACATATATGTTTATAAAAAAGAAACCACTAAACTTACAGCTTTATTTCTTTTTTTATTTGATTCAAATTATTATGAC
>NC_060953.1:44769740-44772180 GCF_022045245.1 Lucilia cuprina | reverse complement strand
TTAGTTAGTTAGTTAGTTAGTTAGTTTAGTTAGTTAGTTAGTTAGTTAGTTACTTAGTTAGTTAGTTAGTTAGTTAGTTAGTTAGTTAGTTAGTTAGTTAGTTAGTTAGTTAGTTAGTTAGTTAGTTAGGTAGGTAGGTAGTTAGTTAGTTAGTCCATGTTACTTTTCTTCAGTTTTTGTTGTCTATTTCTTTAACCTTAAACTAAAGCTTTTTCAATATACAAATATTTATTTTTCTCTGTATATATGTAAATTTAATCTCAAGTCAAAATAGTAATAAAAAACAACAAAAAAAATATTTGCTAAAAGTAAAATTTTTTCAATTTTTCATTTCTCTCATTTTGAAAAGCAGTTGAAAACAAATATAAAAAAGGAATAAGAATTTTACTTCTACAAAAAAACCAACAATTTATAAAAGAATTTTAAGAATTATATTTTTATAGAAATTAAATATAAATGAAAATGTATTTTTTTGTATACGTACAAACTTACATTCAAACATACTTTAACACATAATTTCCTTTTGTGTGATCTTTTGAATTTCTCAAACAAATAGTTGAAACATTTAAGAAAACAAACAGAAATATTTATTACTATTTACCACATTGTGTATATCAAATAGTTTTGTTTAATAAATATTTTTCTTTTCCATATTTTAGAGAAAAAGAAAGATTTCCAAGACGTATGATGAATATTTAATGCATGAATAAATTGCATATTACGTATACGTAAATTGTGAAAATATTTCTGCTATTCTATGAATGTTTTTAAAATTGAATTATTTATAAATTTAAAGAGAAGCTGTTAAAGCGGAAATGATATGTTTGTACTTAAGCTTACTTTATTAAAGTTAGGTGTTTAACAAAAATTTTATAAACAATTTTTAAACATTTTCTAATTTCTTAAAATTAGAATATAAACCTCTTGCAATACAAACCTATAAAATAATTATTTTTTTATTTTTAATTTCATACGAAAATCTATGCCTTTACTGTAACAGTTTTTTTTAATATTTTCTCCATTATTTAATGGCACAAATAACCATAATATCCTCTTTAAAAGAGGAAACTAACGAAAAGGACAAAAAAAGCCCATAAAAATCAATATTCAATTGCCTTTGGTTGTAACATAAATATAAAATATACATTTTTCCATTGCTCCCCTTAACTAACTTTGGGGCTTTAAGTGGCTTAAAGGTTTGTGCCTGCAATGTCCTTTTTCCATTCGTTGGCTAGAAAATATTGCAACGTAACAAAACTACTTAATGGTTGTCTATTTAGTAGTTAAAAGACATACATTTCCTTAGGAAATGGGAGTATTTTAAATTATGTTTTTCTTTCAGATTTTTATTTATTTATTTTTTGTTTGTTGGGAGGAAAATGTCATCAAAATACCTCCTTATAGAGCAACGCTAGCACCACCCATTAAACGTTTTGTTTAGCCAGGAAATTGCATTTCAATATTTGCTAATATTGTGGCTTCGAATTTATTCCATTTTTCGTATACTGTAGTACATTATTTAGTTTAAGCAAATATGTTGAGAAATAAAAGAGGATAATATAGACATGATGAAAGTTTATTACTTCATAACTAATATATTATCTTAAATACTAAACAAATACTTAAATCAGTTTCTCTATAATAAGCGACTTTATTACTTTAAGTACGAAAAAATAGTTATGCTATAACAATGTTGCCTACTGGCAACGAGTCAGTAGGATGAATTTATAAACAGCAAGACAGTAGATCCCTAATTTTTCTAGCTTAAAACAATATATTCAGTTTTCCCTATTAAGTATAAACTTCAAACATGTTAATTCTCTTAACGTTTTTTGTTTCTTCCTCGTTGAGTGTGAAAAATGTTGTTGTGTCTTTATTCAATATGAAAAATTGACTTAAATTTATATGCCTGTTCCTACATTTTATATTGTAAAACTTTTTCTATTCTTTTTTTCCGTTTTTTTATTTCCTTGTAAAAAATCAAGTTATTTTAAGTAAGTGTGGCATTCTTCTCTAATGTACTTGCATTTGTGGATGTTAATGTTTTAGGACATTTTTCTGTAACTTTGCCAATTTTTTTTTGTAAATTTGTTGTTAGTTTCAAGCTAGAAAAAAGTTTGTTTTTTTCTTTTTGAAGGCAAACAGATTTCTATCAGAACATGTTTTATATTTTTTTTGTTCGGAAGAAAAAAAATAAATGAGAAAAGTGATTGGTTTTTATTTTGTTGCTATTTAGAGGCGAAACCACAAAGTTAAGAAGAAAGATGATGTTGCCATAAAGTAAGGTATTGATATTTATTAGGAAGAACTAAAAATTACTCTACACAACAAAATCTGAACTAGAACTGAACTAGAACTGAACTAGAACTGAATTAGAACTGAACTAGAACTGAACTAGAACTGAACTAGAACTGAACTAGAACTGAACTAGAACTGAACT
>NC_060953.1:44740181-44769640 GCF_022045245.1 Lucilia cuprina | reverse complement strand
TAGTCTATAGTCTAGTCTATAGTCTAGTCTATAGTCTAGTCTATAGTCTAGTCTATAGTCTAGTCTATAGTCTAGTCTATAGTCTAGACTATAATCTAGTCTATAGTCCATACTATAGTCTAGACTATAATCTAGTCATTAGTCTAGTCTATAATCTAGTCTATAGTCTAGTCTATAGTCTAATCTAAAGACTAGCCTATAGTCTAGCCTGTAGTCAAATCTCTAGTCCTGCTATTCTATAGTTTATAGTCTAGTCTATTGTATAGATTATAATTTAATTAATAATATAGTCTACAGTCTGGTGTTTAGTCAAGTGTATAATCTAGTTTATAGTCTAGTTCATAGTATAGTCTGCAGTCAAGTCTACGGTGTAGTCTATAGTCTATTCTATACTCTACTCTACAGTCTAGTCTACAGTCTAGTCTATTGTCTAGTTTATGGTCTAGTTTTCAGTCCAGTTTATAATCTAGTCTATAGTCTTGTCTATAGCGTAGTCTAGTCTATAGTCTAGTTTTTGATCTTGTCCATACTGTAGTCTATAGTCTAGTATATAGTTAAGTCTATAATTTAGTATATATGCTGGCTTTGCTAAGGAATCTGCTGTAAATCTTTGTCCTCCCCTCAAACAGTTTTTTTTTAAATACAGATATCTATATTAAATTAAATCAAATAAGAACTTTTAACTTTCTACAATTTATTTCCAACAGACAATGATAACATAGACATTATATTCCTCATTTCCATTACCAGCAGCAACTTCGTCATCATCATCAATAAGTAGACAATTTTATTATGATGCACATGTGCCACATGATTACAATTATTTTACTATGAGTGAAACGTGTAAATGGGTCCGGTATATAAACGTAACAACTGATGTGCAAAAACATCAAGTTTAACTATGTATTTATCATCTATATATACACTTCTATATACAAAATACGCACATACATATATGTATGCTTAATATCAAAAATATATACACCTACTCAAACCTAAAAGAAGGAATAGTAATTGTAGTAAAAAAAGTAGTATATGTAGGTACGTCGTAGTACAACAATACGCATAGTAAAAATTTTGAATTTTTTTTTTCAAAACACACGCAGTCCATAGGTTTCTCTGTTTAAACGGAAACCTCACACAATGGTTACATGTAGAAAATTTAACTACATTGAAGTCTATGTATGTAAAGAATGTTCAACAGAAATATATAGATACATATTGTAGTTGTAGTTTTTCGTAAATACAATACATACCATATTAGTATTTACTAGTGCTGTATATGGCAGATATGACAGTGTGTGAGTTATTATACACACACGCATAAAATATGACACCCGAAAATTGTAGCCAAATACATAAACATACATATATATGTATATGTAGGCTGCTACTGAAACAGGAAGCATTTCATATACATACATTATGTATGGCATATTTTATGGCTGTTGTACTCACAATGCTACAGACCGGTTGAAAGTTAAAATTTATGCCTACTATATGCCGGCTTAAACTGAACACAACAACATACTGCAGTTTTTACTTAGTAACCCCCTTAAAATGAAGTTTGATAAAATTAAAAAAAATTCAGATTTTTTTCTTTGGTTGGTATCTTTAATACTAAATAATAACATCATTGGCCTAAGAAATCAATGATTTTAAATGAGTCCTTCATTTATACAGGGTCTGTAAGTGATTTCGTTATACCGAAAAATATTTCGTTATCCTATTGTTCTTTTATTTTTGTGCTGTTTTTTTAGGTATTTTCATCTGTTTTGTTGCGACTTATCGGTCAGTGGCATTTGTTGCAGTATGTATTGTTGTATAAGGATTATGTACTTGAAAAGTGTAGATATTTATACATAGCTATGTCTACTAAAAATTACACTGTTTTACACCTTAAACCTATATGAATGTAGGGTGTTTCAAGGGTTTCATTTTTTAGCCTTTATTATAAAATATTATAGTATCTTTCTGCAAGCATATGGATTCGGTAACTGCTGTTCCTATTTCACGGTCAATGACGAATAAAGCCAATTTCGGAAGTGAAGAGACTACGTATTGAACTGATCATAACAAATAGTAGCTGAATATTTCAGCAGGACCAAATACTGACCATTACCTTTAAGTTGTGGATATTTGACTTTGGTGTCTATTCGGCTGGTTGTACGGGCTTCATTTACGACGTTATTTCTTGCCACATATTTATATCATGCCACATATTTCAGGCTTTTGACTAGCCATATTTCAGCAGGATGCAATTTGTCCCACCAAATACCAACCATTACCTTAGAGTTGTGGATATTTGACTTTGATGTCTATTCGGCTGGTTGTACGGGCTTCATTTACGACGTTATGTCTTGCACATATTTTACGCTTTTAATTAGCTATATTTCAGATCCATCAAATACCGACCATTACCTTAGAGTTGTGGATATTTGACTTTGGTGTCTATTCGATCTTGATCTTTCCTAGTTCTGGACTGTAAGGCCGGTAAGGCAAATCTCTCCTTTTGGTACAAATATCCTGTTATAGTTTGATCAGCTTTCAGTTGCTCCTCAATGAAAGTTAGTTAGTAAGTAAGTTAGTTAGTTAGTTAGTTAGTTAGTTAGTTAGTTAGTTATTTAGTTATTTAGTTAGTTAGTTAGTTAGTTAGTTAGTTAGTTAGTTAGTTAGTTAGTTAGTTATTTAGTTAGTTAGTTATTTAGTTAGTTAGTTATTTAGTTAGTTAGTTAGTTAGTTAGTTAGTTAGTTAGTTAGTTAGTTAGTTAGTTAGTCAGTTAGTTAGTTAGTAAGTTAGTTAGTTAGTTAGTTAGTTAGTTAGTTAGTTAGTTAGTTAGTTAGTTAGTTAGTTAGTTAGTTAGTTAGTTAGTTAGTTAGTTACTTAGTTAGTTAGTAAGTTAGGTAGTTAGTTAGTTACTTAGTTAGTTAGTTATTCACCGAACATTTTGTACTCCTTTTTCAGAGAAATGGTGTAAATTTGAATACATAAAGCAATTACTTATATGCAAATTTCAATTCCAAAAGCACTACAACACATAACTATCGAATAAAGCAATGGCCGAATCTTCATGCGTTAGTGCACTTCCGGTATACAGATTTGCATCGTTATATAAAGCAAATACAGATAAACAATATACGGTATTTACATAACTACTTGTATATATATGTATGTCTTTATAGGTTTACATACATAATATTCTACCGGATGTTGTTATTGTTATATACCGTTAAAGCAAAAAAATACTACAGACTATAACGTATGGTCAAAAAAAAAAAAAAAAAATGAATACAACTACTACTGCAAAATATACACATGCATTTGTATATACATTTTACTCTACCATAAACATGATGTTGTTGACCATAGTCATCAACTTCATCATCATTATCGTAGTGCTCATTGGTACCATCAATATGCAAAAACATACACAAGGCAAAATACCACAACAAGAGCATTCACTATTTTATATAATAGATAAACTTAGGGAAGGCTGTAGTTACAGTAGTAAATAATAGATTTTACTATAAAATACAGTTGCATGCGACCAGCTAGGGTTGGGTGCCTTTGGTTCAGGTCAGTTGTGCAGAACTGAATCAATGACAGATTGTCTGAATGGTTATTTTATGGAATACTATTAAATATTTTACTATATACAGAGATACATAAATACATAACTACAAACAAAAATGAAATTGTTTACACATTGACACTCTCTGGTATATTGCATTTACTCTAGCTTACTCTTTTACCCCCATCTCACGTTCTCTCTCTTTCACGTTAAAAAGAATAATTGTCAATTTTCATTAATCGATCGATAAACTATAGATATTTTATAATCGTATAATATTTACATATGTATAGATACATACATGTTGTATACATATGAATGCAAACATGTATGTATAAGAAACTTTTTGTTTGTATATACAACATGTTGACGATTATGATGATGTTGCATGAACAGTAGTAATAGTAACTGCTGCAGCAGTTATAGTGGTAAATAATAGTAGACAATTTTTCACACATGATTTTCCATTTACATCTATTGTGTATGTATTTCTACATGACTATCAATATACATGTGTAGTTGTAATATTTACATAGATTACTATAGTAACTTATATCTCGTTACTATGTAAAACGTAAGATTTTGTTGTTGTTGTTGCTAGCACGAAAAAACAAGTTGTATAGAGACAAATAGTTGTTTTGCAACTAGGATGACAATCTTAAAAAGCCAAGTTTATGTATAGAGTTTTAAGATTAATTCGATATTTTTCTTTTAAAGGGAGTGGTAGTTAGTTAAAAAGTTTTTTAATTCCTTTTAGTTTAGTATAAGCGTATAAGGAAGAAGTACTTAAAACAAGTAGTTGGTCATGACCAATCGTATGATTCCCTATATCAGTTATTTGTATATAACGTTTTTATTATTCATCATCTATGTCGAATTTTACACCAATTCCTATATATTTGTAATATAGATTTTCTGAAATGTACTCTATATGATGTCTGGGATCCTATCCATAAAATGGATAATATATAATCTATCTTCAAAATAGCAATCTGTTAGGTTAGGTTGATAGGAGGATGTATACTACATCAAATCCGAAGACATACACCTAGGCCACAATCGGACCTGTTGTGCGCTCCTTATCAAGAGAAAAAAACGGGTGCTGAATGAATTATTTTTCAGTGTTCAGAAACTCAGTTTTCTGAACTTAATTCCTAAGAATCTTCCAATCAGTGTTAGTCAGGAATGTTATTTCCGGAATAACATCATTTCTAAGATATTTGGATCTAACTTCGACGAATGCCTGACAGTGGCAAGGAAAGTGCTCCAGAACATCACTGTCCTCTACAGATGCTTTATATACGTCTGAATCCGCACGTCCAATTTTGCATAAATATGCTCATAATCCTGTGTGTCCACTCAGAATACGTACTATCATACTTATTTCAGTCTTGCTCATTTTGAGGAGATTTTTCGTCGTGCTCTCACCAGGGTCACCCCATAGGATTTTCAAGGATCTACCCACTGTTTCATTATTTCAAGAGGTCTTATGGGATTCTCTCACCCATATTTTTAGTTCAGCTTTTGTTGCGTCGAATTGTTTTGCGTTTGTCAGGTTAACTGCCTCGAGCTCCCTTCTCTTTAAAGATTTGGTAAACGGTGGTATATTTCTGCTTCTGGATCTTCAATATAGAACCCTATCCTCACTTTATCCCCAAATTTAGAGCCATCCGTGTAACAACGGAATCCTACTGGTATTTGCTCTAGTGTTTCGCTTGACCAAGACATTATACTTATCTGGGATCAGCGTTTTAAAGTTTCCGACATATTCTGTGTCTGGTATACGATCAGGCATGTCCGATGATTGTGTATAATCTTCCAATGTGTCTAGTATACATTGATGACGTGTCCTATAACCGCTTTTGGCCAGTTCGCCTAAAGTAAAGAACCATTCGGCTGTAAGCGCGGCCTCATATCTTAATATGTTTCAATGTTTGGAATATCTAGCAACGTTTCCAGAGCCTTGGTTGAAGTAGCGCACATGACACCACTTACGTCCAAGCAGCATGTACGCTGAACTCCTTGTAGTAGTTTGATATTGCAATTTTTGTCTAAAGCAGTCCACCAGATTATTGAAGCATAAGCTAGAATAAGCTGAATTACACCTAAGTACTTAACTTTGTATAGGGATCTACAATTTGATTTGTTTTATGTGGAAGGACGAAGGATAGACGAACGGACAAAAGAGCCTGTTAAATGCTTCTTCATATGAAACGAGTTCAACATTCAGAAACTTCGTTTCCTGTACATAACTTCTTAGAATCTTAAAATCAGTTCTAATGATGAATGGATTTGGATGTACTTTCTGGCAATATTATTGAAAGTGTTTGACAGTTTCACTATCCTCCCCGGATGCTCTACATATGTTTAAATCCGATATTCTAATTTTGTATATTTGTGTTTATAAACTTCATAAAGTTCACTCAGAATACGCGACATCATGATAAACTTGATAAACTTATATAAGGAGTGAGATCGAAAAATTCTTAACACACGTTTTTCATTACATTTTTCAACCAAAGTATTATTTGATTTTTTTTTTTTTGATCAAGTTACCTTTGAAAAACTGTTTATGCGAGATCGTTTATTGCCCAATTTATGGTCGGGGTCGGCACATTTAACTATCCGGTAAGAAATACCACAATGTTTGGGTTTGGATTATAATATTATAGTCTCAGCTTGAAACTATATGACATATTTCGAGTTCGATAATGTTACAATAACAGGGAGTAAATTTTAAAAATAGAGTTGTTTAGGATTTCTGGACCTGAAATATAGAGTTCTTTAGGTTTTTTTGATCATAAATTTCTAAAAGTAATTGGTGCATTTAATACAGATAGAAGTTATAATTATATCATTTGCATAAATATCTATACGATACTTTATCATCAATCAAATATTGTTTTCTAAATTAAGAAATTCTCTTATAAACAATAGAGTAAATCTAAAACTTCAGTAAGTAATTTGTATGAAAAACAATGGAATATAAAAAATTATAGGATACGCTACAGTAAACAATAAAATTTAAAATAAAATTGAAAATAAAAAGAAAAACTAAAAAAAACTCACATGCACTTACAATCAAATAATCAAACAATTGACTATTGGAAAATTTTCAAATTTACAATTGTACAAATAATAAAAATTACTTGGAAATACTCATAAAAAATCAAGTCCATTACAAACTCATACAAATAAAACATTACGCAGAATTTGCAATTGTAAAGAAGAAAAAAATAATAAATGTTTGAAACAACCAAAAGGAAAGAAAAACGTTGATGAAAATCATGTCCATTGGTTGAGTTGGGATTTATTTAGTTTTTTTTTCATTTTCTTGCACAGAGAAGATGTCAACTATGAAAAATAATTTTACTCTCGAAACTGTTCAACTGAAAGTAGTTTTTGTACTTTTTATACTTCTTTTTTCCTACAATGACATACTAAACGAGACATGTTTAACGACAATACAGAATACTTGAAGAAAAAAATAATAAAAGAAGTCTGAATATGTATGTAATATATTTAGTACACATTTCTGGGATATTTCCCGATGAGTTAGTGGTATTATAGTTTCCTTATAAATCCTAGAAAATTAGTTGCTACGCGAATATATTGAGTTACTAGAGTGACGAGGTAACCTTCTGTGATGTATAACCATATTTGCCAAAATAAGGGAGTTATATGGCCACCGGCAGGTAAGTGTTCTAGTCTGATAGACCGAAGGCGGTGGGCTTGATTCCCACCAGAGCCACTAGTTAATGATATGAATAGGTACACGGTTGTTCGATCTTACAACGTTGGCAGTGAATTTCTAATAACAGTGTACATTTACAAATTTTGTTTCCTAATATTGTCTGTAATGCTTTTTCTGACAACGCTGCAAAATAAAATTTGTAAGTTCAGGCGATTATTAGATATTTCCTGACAACGTTGTAAGGTCTGACAACTGTGTATCACGGCTTCAAGGAGAACATAGAGCCGTGATACACTAGCTAACTAACTAACTAACTAACTAACTAACTAACTAACTAACTAACTAACTAACTAACTAACTAAAGTTCTTAAAGATATATAACCTCATTTGTTTTGGTTAGTACGTTGCACAGAAATAGTTTCCCAAATGTATGAACTTTTGTATTAAATGCATATGGGAGATGCCATATGCATTTAATCCTCTCAAACAAACTTATGTCCTAGCAAACTTAAAAATATTATCGTAAAATTTAAACCAAAAATTGACTAATAACAAAGAAATTTTCAAGAAAATAATCGATGATTTAAAGGTAAAACAAATCCAAATCAAATACATAAACGAAAACATTAAAAGCCAACCATAAACATAAAATCAACACAACTACTACCGGCAACAAAATGTAATGATAACAACAAATATGCATCAGCTTTGCACAGAAGATGCACTTTCCAACAATGTCATTGACAATGGCATTGGCATTACTTACCGATATACATACCTAGTAAGTATGAAGACCAAAAGTAAGATCGTAAGTCAGACAGCCAAGCAAGGACTGAGCACGCAAACATCACTTATACCTTTTTGCTTTCGTCTTTGTTAATTATCATTAAGGTAATAATGTTGTACATCATACACAACATCATGATCTTTAATAACAATTTCGACAACAATAACAACAAACACTAACTAACTTGCTTCAAGTGTTGTTGTTATTAGTATTTGCTGTAAATTTTACTATGTACGACCAACGATCAAAGATGTGTGAGAGTTTTTTTCAGTTTTTTTTTTGGCTCACTAGCAACAACAGCAGTAGCTGAAGTAACAACAAACAACGAAATCAACGACGACAACAACAGAAGAGGCAACAGCAACAAGTACTGGCAGTAGTAGTTGTTGCTTTTTAAAAAAGAAAGAAGAAATTTTCTTACGCTGCATGCGAAGTAATTCGCTATGAGAAAGCAGGTGTATTAACCATTCTGCGGTTACCCATGGCACGAACTAGACCGCGCGCGCGCCATTCAAACAATATACAATAATTTTTTTCTTTCTTACTAAATTAAAAAAAAAAATAAATAAAAAGAAGTAACAAATATTTAAAACTAATCAAAAATATAAAAAAATCTTTGATAAATAAAACTTTACGATTGTTGGCAAAAACTAGCTTGCCGACCAAGAAAAAAAAAACATAAAGTTTTTGCAAAAAAAAAAAAGTTTAACATTTATTTAAAAGAGATGCTAATCTTATGGAATCAATATAAACAAGGATTTAAAAAAACCAATTGTGTAATAAGTTTTTATCTAACAATATTTTGTTGTTGTTAAAAGAAATTAAAAGTTTTTATAACAAATTAAAAAAAAAATCGGAATTTTGGTATAAACTTTCCATAACTTCTATTCGGCCTTTAATGTTATTCATTTTGTTGGATTAAAAATCAGTTGGATTTATCTTATACGTGAAAAACATCATAAAAGTTTAAATTGTAAGTGCAATTTAATTATATGAAAAAAAGAAATAAAAGTTATTAACGGTTTGAAAATGTTATAAATATTTTTCAAAATTCAAAATTTTTTAATTATTTACTAAAATATTAAAATAATATAATGTGTAGAATTAAAAATGTTATCAACTTGGAATCAATTAAACATTTAATTAAAGTAAAAGCAATCGTAATATCTGCAATCGAAATTTAATTTTGAAATCGCGACATTTGTGAATTTCATTCAATTTAAAAAAAAAAAAAATCAGCCTAAACCTTTAGTCCTCTACAGACGTGTATCTTAGGAAACTTTTTGATTTAGAATTTAAAGTGAAGGTGATGCCACGCCCACATAGTAATTTATCTTAGAAATCTAATAAACATTTGGTGGAAATTTGGGCGGACCAGCATTAGTGGGCGTGACACTTTCTATAATAGTTAAATACTAAAATTCGTATATCTGGGAAAATAAAGCTGCCAGAGTCTCTCCAATTTTTTGCTTGAGTATCTTTGGTATCAATATGAATGTTGAGGACAATAAGGTTTTTTGTACCAATAATATTAAAACTTAAGTGCCCGAATAAAATTTTTTAAAGATTTTCATGGAAAACATGTATAAACATATGGATAATTCTTAGGATGTATGTGACGTTCATACGAGTTCAGAGTGGTAAAGATTTTGTGAAAAAAACAATATGTGACAAAAAAGGAGATGTTTTAAAATACATCATCTAGAAAAAAAACTTTCAAAGAAGCGAGAATGAAGTAGAATTTTCTCCATAGAAGTACTGAATAAGACCTGAAGAAGTTATACTTTTTTACACAAACTTGTTATAGGAGCGGTGTTCTTTATAATTGATTCCAAAGTCATTCTCAGGAAGTAACTTTTATGTACTTTTTTTTGGAGTTATTAGGAAGTGAAATTGTAGTGTTATAGAATACAAAGAATTTGACTCAAATAATATTAATATAAATAAATAAATAAATTACACGCATTTATCAATTAAGTCCAAAATAAAATTGCTTTAATTTCTTAAAAAAATTGTATTATTTCGCTTCTTTGGAAGTTAATAAACATCACTTTTATATAGACTAGACTATAGACTAGACTATAGACTAGACTATAGACTAGACTATAGACTAGACTATAGACTAGACTATAGACTAGACTATAGACTAGACTATAAGCTAGACAATAGACTAGATTATAGGCTTTGGACTGGATTATAATCTTCACTAGGACTTAAGCAGGCTTTACCTTAATGACATGGAATAAAAAGTTTGTTTCAATAAACCGACTTTAATTCTAATCACTAAATATCACTGATATTCATTGGTGATATTTAGTTTATATAATCTAACATTTAACTTTCACATGACCTCAAGCTTATTGGGAGCATACGTATTTTAATTACAAATTCAAGATATATATCAGTCATATCAAAATTGCTAAAGTTAATAACCTAGAAATCATAAAAGAGTAAATTTTAATACGAAAAATGTCAACTGCAAACAAAACAAAGCTATCAACAAAACAACACCAAAAAACAGCATCCGTTCTTGAAGATTTTAATTTGAATTGTTATTAACATAAATATTTCTTTGATATTAAATAAACGTTTCAAATAAAGTATTTGTTTAAAATTTTTTATTTATTCTTAAACATGTACATATGTACAGCATTCGTTCTCACAATCACAACAATCTCTACCATATTTGCTGATAAATCCAAAATAACAAAAGTTCAATTGAATTTCTTATTTACGCAGATATATGTATAATAAGAGGGAGTTTCAACCAGCAACCCCTGGCAGTAGATAAACAAACCAACAAACATACATATTTAATCAAGGAAGATGATAAAGCCAGAGTCTGGTAGAGAAACACGTAAGAGTGGACTAATTAAAATCATATAAATATAATATGCACGTGCTTTAACTAAGAAGCAAGGAGGCACAAGAAAGCGGAAGACACAAGTGAATTTCAGTTTATGTATTTGTAAAGAAAACAAAAGAAATGAAGCGAGAAAAGGATAAAATAAAGGAATATTTATATAAAACAAACGAAGAACAAAGGATACTAAATACAGTTTGGCATAAGGAAAACGAAGTCTTGAATTTTACTAAAGTCTAAGTAAAAGTTCATCGTCATATTTATGTTTCACTGTATATAAGTAAACATGTTTTTTACGTTTATAAAGAAAATAATTGCAAATAAGCGAATTTATAAGAAAGGAATGGAAAAACAAATAGGCAAAAGAAATCAGGGCGAATTCAAAGGAAAAATATAACAATTTGAATAAATAAAGCAAAAGTCATGCAAATAAAAACCACTAAAAAACAATGGGATAATAAACAAATAGAGACTGGCAGAAAAAATATAATTAATATTAAAATACAAATATTACTGTCGGGCATAACAAAGATTGTTTTACAAATGACAAAAAATAAAGTCTGTCATAAAAGGGGTGTTATCATAATATAATCAAGACTGTACACTCTTCTAAAATCTAGACTGATCTATACTCAAGACTATAGACTCTTCTAAAATATAGACTGATCTATGGTCAAGAATATTGACTGATCTACAGTCATGACTATAGACTGATCTTTAGTCAAGACTATAGACTGATCTATAGTCAAGACTATAGACTGATCTATAGTCAAGACTAAAGACTGATCTATAGACAAGACTATTGACTGATCTATAGTCAAGTCTATAGACTAATCTATAGCCAAGACTATAGACTGATCTATAGTCAAGACTATAGACTGATCTATAGTCAAGACTATAGACTGATCTATAGTCAAGACTATAGACTGATCTATAGTCAAGACTATAGACTGATCTATAGTCAAGACTATAGACTGATCTATAGTCAATACTATAGACTGATCAATAGTCAATACTATAGACTGATCTATAGTCAAGACTATAGACCGATCTGTAGTCAAGACTATAGACTAAAATATACACAAGACTATAGACTGATATATAGTCAAGTCTATAGACTGATCTATAGACAAGACTATAGACTGATCTGTAGTCAAGACTATAGACTGATCTATAGTCAAGACTATAGACCGATCTATAGTCAAGACTATAGTCTAAAATATACACAAGACTATAGACTGATATATACTTAGTCAAGACTATAGACTGATCTATAGACAAGACTATAGACTGATCTGTATTTAAGACTATAGACTGATCAATAGTCAAGACAGTAGACTGATCTATATTCAAGACAATAGACTGATCTATAGTCAAGACAATAGACTGATCTATAGTCAAGCCAATAGACTGATCTATAGTCAAGACTATAGACCGATCTATAGCCAAGACTATAGACCGATCTATAGTCAAGACTATCAAGACTATAGTCAAGACTATAGACCGATCTATAGTCAAGATTATAGACCGATCTATAGTCAAGACTATAGACTGATCTATAGTCAAGACTATAGACTGATCTATAGTCAAGACTATAGACTGATATATAGTCAAGACTGTAGACCGATCTATAGTCAATACTATAGACTGATTTATAGCCAACACTATAGACTGATCTATAGTCAAGACTATAGACTGCTCTATAGTTAAGACTATAGACTGATCTATTGTTAAGACTATAGACTGATCTATAGCCAAGACTATAGACTGATCTCTAGGCAAGACTATAGACTGATCAAGAGTATAGACTGATCTATGATCAAGACTATAGTTTATAATTATATTGGATCTGCATGTAAAACAACAGACTTTTCCACACTTTATATCCTGAAATTTCATTATATTTTTTTAATTTTCTTAAAAAAAAATCTAAAACTGTTGCTAACCAAAACTTATAATGTAACATAACAAGCTAATGTCCTTGAGCTATTTCAAAATTTAATATTTCAACTTCTAAATTATTCTTCGAAAAAAAAAACGAAAAAATATTATTTTTTGTTTAGTTTTTTTTTATGTCATAAAATATGCAAGTAATTTTTATATTTAACAATTTTTGGAAAGTAAACAAATGAGTAGCACAACAATGAGAAAAGCACTAACAAAAATAGCAACAATATAAACTTAAATAAAGCAATACATTGTTTTTTTTCACTTTTTGCCTCAATAAAAGTTCTTTGCCCTGTACTAAAACAAAACAAATGCAATACATTTTCTCTCACTTACATACATACGTATAGAGAACTAAAAGTTACATTAATGAATAACAAAACTTCTAACATACACTACCACCCTCACACAAACTATTTGTATTATAAACTAAAAATGCAAATAGAAAACAAAAGCTGCACAAGGAGTAAAATCGTAAATAATAATAACAACAACAATAAAAGTGCACATACTGAGAAATTATTTGCAACAATACAAAAATACCCATACTCTTAATTTGAGTAGTTGAAATACACATTCATTTAAACATATTTGTATAGGAATTTATGTATGTATATATGTATTAACAGTAAAGAGTTGATATTAATGATACAAGAAATGTACCTGTTTTGGTACGATTTGGTACAAAAAGAACAAACAGAAGTTTGTATTCGATCATATGTTGCTCTGCACCTAATATCTCACCATTGTCCTAATAATGATCGAATTTTTGTAAAACGATGTTATTAATATGAAATTAATGAAAGATAATAATATCTTTTCAGCAAACTTTATAGGGCTTATGGTAAGTTTCGAATAAATAAATTAACAAAATAATCAATTTTCCATTTCAAAACAAAAAAAGTTCATTAACGCTTTGGCTTTTCTTAAGAATGTAACTACATGACGTATGATTGATATTAATTTAGACGTTATTGTCAAACACGTTTTTTATCTTATACACAGAATAAATTTTAACCTTTTGAAGTCAGTTATTTAAAGCTAAAACTTTATAAATTAAGATTTTAAATACAAATTTTTAGAAATGTTTTTAGTTATTTAAAGAATTTCAGAAAGATAATATTAAGAAAGTAAGAAATGTTATTCATTCCTTTTTGGTGATGTAATATGAAATTATTCTTGTTCATAACTGTCTTCTGAACTAAATTAAAGTAGTTTTAATGTTTTTTTATTAACAAAAATAGCATAATTTGCGTTAAGTTTGTTATACATATTTATATTAAAAATGGGGTTTACAGGTCGTATGATTGATATTAATTCTCCTACTGCTATGCTATTTTTATTGTTTGTTTTAACAAAAGCAAATAAATTAACTTAAAGATAATTTTAAAAAGCTATGATTTAAAAAAAATCATGTTCAATATAATTTAATTATATTAAGCTTGGTTTACAGTACGTATGATTGATATTTATTTTCAATTTATTACGCATAACTTGCTGTAAGTTTTTTTCACGAAATAAATGCAAAAATTTTAAAAAAGTAGTAAATTGTTATGGAAATATTTTAACTTTAACAATAATTAGTTTTTCTTGTGAAATTAAAAAAAAACAGCTTAAAATGTTAAAGTAAAGCTAAAAAAGCCGTTTTTCACAATTTATTCATTAGCGTTTTAACTAATTATTTTAACACGGTATTGACATTAGAGGCAAGTACTTAAGAGGCTCACTATTACTACTTATATAACACGTTTTTCATTACTTATTCATCAGCATTTTTGCACGTTATTTTAACATGGCGATATCATTGGAGGCGACTATTTAACAAGGTCTCTTGCAAATCACTACTTATATAAGTACTTACAAAAAAGAAGTTCCAAAGTTTAAAAACAAGCAAGAAATCTCATAAAGAATTTGATCCTGGGATTTTGTTCGTTAGTTCGCAGTCTTAGTCATTAAAACACTGATTAGTATTTTTTGTTGTGCAAACGGTAATATTTTTTACAGAAAAGCTATTTTCTTTCTCTGTATGTGTGTGCGTCAAAATCAGTTGCTAACGCGCGATTCAATAATATGTGTTAATAAATGGCAAAACTCAAAACGGAACACTTACTGATCTTACTATATGTAAGTCATTATAAGAGTACTTAAAAGTAATGCAGAAGTTAAGTAGTAGTCATTGAAAAGTAAGTACAAGCCATTACCGAGTTTATGCTGTGTTATTGCACACTTTAAAACAAACTTGAAGTAAAAACATAAATAAGTATATTTGAACAAATTTAAGAGAACATTAACCATTAACTATTAACCCACTCACTCCTGTAAAGGTGCTTATATAACCCTACTTCTTATTACTCAAAAAATGGTAAAACATACTTTTTCTTATTTAACAAATATTGACATTTCTCGAGTTGTTAAAATTTTGAAATGTAATGAATATTGAATCCAAAGTTACATCCTAATTATACTGGCTAATTAGACCAATGTCAGCTATTGACTTGGAGTGCTTGTGTTTAACATACAGCTAAGGGAAACAGCCTACTCATCTTAAACATTTCACTTAAACCTTGTCAGGGAGTTGCCTGAGAGTTATATATGACTGAGAGGAATTGAAACACAGGATTTTGTTAGATAATCAAATTATCTAGAAATTGTGTTAAATTACAGTTTTAGTAACAACTTTATCAGAACAAATAACTTGTGTGATGGTATCATAAAATAAATAAGATTTAAATTTTCATTAACAACTTAGTTTTCGATGCAATCCGAGCAGGTAAAGTAAATATGCTATATATACATATAAATATACTACACCAAATCCAAAGAAATGTATTTAGGACACTATCAATGTTCTTAACAATCCTAGAAATTTTCTTATCACTATTCGTGTGGATGTTATTTCCGGAATAATATCACTTCCAAGATACTTAAATCTAAAATCGACGAACACCTGACAGCGGCAAAGGAAGTGCTCCAGGGTTTCACTGTCATTCTAAACGCAGACTTGTTTATTATGAAAAGATTGCTTGCTTTGCTCTCATCAGGGTCAACCTATAGGATATTTGTGTTTCTTGCCAACGTTTCATTATTCAAAGAGGCTTTATAGGATTCTCTAACTAATATTTTTAACTCTTTCACGTATACGGGACGGAACTCAAGATGACACTCTAAATCGAGAAAAAGTAAAAAAAAAAACTTGGAATTTTTTACGGAATTTTTCTCGTTTTTTTCTCGTTGTATCGAATGCTTTTGCGTCAGTTTAACTACTTCGTGCTCCCTTCACTTTAAAACTTATACATTCACCCTTTTGTTCCTTCTTAAGAATCCTAAGAATTTTCTAATCGCTATTTATGTGGAAGGTTATTTCCGGAATAATACCACATCCAAGATACTTGAATCTAAATTCGAAGACTACTTGACAGTGACAAAATAAATGCTCCAAAGTTTCACTATCCTTTCCACAGGACATTCTAAACGCAGACTTGTTTTTTATGAGGAGATTTCTTGCCTTGCTCTCATCAGGGTCAACCTGTAGAATCTTTGTGGTTCTACCCAACGTATTATTATTGCAAGAGGCTTTATGGGATTCTCTTGTCCATATATTGAATTCAGCCTTCGTTATATCGAATATTTTTGCTTCAATTTAACTTCGTCGGGCTACCTCCCCCTTAAAGTTAATACATTTGCCCTTCCAATGCCTGGTATTCTTTGTCATTCCGTTTATAACACATTGATTTATAGACCCATAATGGTTTATATATTTTGGGTTCTTATTAAATTCTAAGATGATCTAGCTGATGTCTTTCCGTATGTATGTTGAAAGCACGATAGAGTTCCAACGGAAAAAGCTAGAGAATTGAAATTTTTCACAAATATTCCCTATTAGGTTTGGTATTGAAAATGGTCAATATCGGTTCACGTTTTCGTAAAGCCTTACAAATACGTGTATAGCGCTGAAGATTAGTCCATAATTGACATTAACCCTATATAAGGCCCTCTTCAGAAATTGATTTAAAGGCACATTACTGACTTAAAACAGCTGCATACGGTATAAAAGATTCGTCTAAGTGGAATACTACACTTTTACTTGTTATTTCTGGGTCTTCAATAAAGAACCTCAGACCAATTTTGTCTCCCAATTAAGAACCGTCCGTGTAGCAACGGATTTCTACGGGTATTTGCTTTAATGTTCCACTTGGCCAAGATATATGACAAGCGTTTAATATTTCAGGGCAGGTCCGATGATTTCGTATAACCAGTATACATTTATTTCCCCCGATTTATCTTAACACATTTTTTTTTTATTTAAACCACATTTTCTTTTAATTTAACCAACAAAATCGCAATTAATCCAAAAAAGTACTTTTGCCGCAAAGTGTTCCAAATATTTTGAGCAACTCTGCTAAAAAGTTTATCAAACTGATAATTATAACAGGGAAAAAAGCCGGTAATGTAATTCACATTTGGCAGAAAAAAAAAACTTCACATTAAAGAAAATTTAACATTTTAAACAAAAACTACAAAATTTTTATTTAAAATTAAAGAAATTTATTTATTTCTTACCGGTTTAACGAATAATTTTTAAGTATCCTTTTAATTTTGCAAGCAGGAGACAAGTTTTAGTATTTTTTTTTTTTTAGATTTTTTTTAATTTCAAAATATTTTTTTCACTTTTTTATGTTTTTCTTTAAAAACTAACTTGTTTCTTTTTTGGCCTCAATTGTCGAAGTATATTTTTTATATTAGTAATTACTTTTCACAAAAATTTTTAATTATTTACTTTTTTCTTAAACTTTTCAATTTTATTTAATTTTTTTTATTTAGATTATCATTTAACTTCTTTAATTTTAATCATTTAATATATTCTAACACCAACAGACCAGCCTCAGCAAGCAACCGTCTAGTTCAACGTTTTCAACACGACAGACTGCGAGAGCAATCCTTTATAAATGTTTTACCGTTATCTCTGTAAAAACACGAAAAAACACCAACAATTAACAGCAAAAAAAAAATTGCATAAACATGAATTTTATATTTACAAAAGCAACAACAAAAGAAAATCAACAAATCTGCACTCCTTGTTTTGTTAGTTTTTACTCTTTTTTTGTCACTTTTCTTTTGATTTACAATTTATCTAAATTATTCTTTGTAGTTGTTGTAATATACACTCTCATACCAAACTGCTAAATTTGTTGTTTAATATTTTTATATATTTTGTTGTTTTTGTTGCTGTTGTTTATTTTAATTTCATTTTAATGCATTTCTTCTCAATTAAACACTGTTATCTTTGTAATGCTCTTTTTAATAAAACACCTTTTTCTCTTATCTTTTTAATAACTGCATTTCTTTTACCTTTAAGAGAATGGAAAAAATCTCTTTTTTCATATAAAAAGAGCTTAATTTATATCCTTTTCGCTCTTCTTGCTTTTTCTCTAATACCACTTTTTTTATTCCTTTTTATTTAGTCCGCTTAAAACAACCGTCCACGAGCAGCCACCAGAAGTAACTGATTTTAAATTGTGCAAGTCTTTGCCACAGAACGTCTCATCATTTGCAATATCTTGTGTTTTCTTAAGCTTGGACGCTGTTCACCTTTCTGTAGTCATTGTTTATTTGTTAATCATAGTCTGCTTACTCGTCGTGTGTATGGTAATTTTAGAGCGCATGCTTGTTATTTATGTGTTTAAATAAATATTAGTAGTAATTTCTGCATGAATTGTATTAGTTTGTATGAATAAGTTCCAAAGGTTCATTTTCGACCAATTTTACTGTAATATTTTACTAGCTTCTGTTTCTTAGTTGAAAATTATAGCATTAGAGGAGAAAAATAATGGTATTTTTAGCATTGGTTTGTTACAGTAAAACAAAACTATAACTGCTTTAAAATTCAATAAAAACTAGACTTTTTTAAAGGTACTCCACTACGTATGATTAATACAAATTTTAAGGTTGAAGTAACAAATTCTATAAACTTTTCACGGTTACGTTATTTTAAGAATGCCGAATCTGTTATAGCTTTAACTATTGATCACTCCATAAGGCTTTACTAACGAACAGATTGAGTATAGTCTATATAACTGATTGTTTACAATTCACTCTATAGTATTGACTGTACACTATAAAGCAGTCTAAAGTCAAGTCTTATGTAGTCTTGACTACTGACCACTGCAGTTCATGACAAAAATCTAAACTATAGTCTTGAGTATAGACCAGTCTATAATCTTAAGTATATACCAATCTATAGACTTGTATATAGACCAGTCTATAGTCTTTAGTATAGACCGGTCTATAATCTTGAGTATAGACCAGTCTATAGTCTTGACTTCAGATCAGTCTATAGACTTGACTATAGATCAGTGTATATTCTTGACTATAGATCAGTTTATAGTCTTGACTATAGATCAGTTTATAGTCTTGACTATAGATCAGTTTATAGTTTTGACTAGAGATCAGTCTATAGTCTTGACTATAGATCAGTCTATAGTCTAGACTATAGATCAGTCTATAGTCTTGACTATAGGTCAGTCTATAGTCTTGACTATAGATCAGTCTATAGTCTTGACTATAGATCAGTTTTTAGTCTTGACTATAGATCAGTCTATATTTTTGACTGTAGATCAGTCTATAGTCTTGACCATAGAACAGTCTATAGTCTTGACTATGGATCAGTTTATAGTCTTGACTATAGATCAGTTTATAGTCATGACTATAGATCAGTCTATAGTTTTGACTATAGATCAGTCTATAGTCTTGACTATAGATCGGTCTATAGTCTCGACTATAGAACAGTCTATAGTCTTGACTATATATCAGTCTATAGTCTTGACTATAGATCATTCTATAGTCTTGACTATAGATAAGTCTATAGTCTTGATTTCAGATCAGTCTATAGACTTGACTTCAGATCAGTCTATCGACTTGACTATAGATCAGTCTATAGTCTTGACTATAGATCAGTTTATAGTCTTGACTATAGATCAGTTTATAGTCTTGACTATAGATCAGTTTATAGTCTTGACTATAGATTAGTTTATAGTCTTGACTATAGATCAGTCTATAGTTTTGACTATAGATCAGTCTATAGTCTTGACTATAGATCAGTCTATAGTCTTGACTATATATCAGTCAGTTGACTATAGATCATTCTATTGTCTTGACTATAGATCAGTCTATAGTCTTAACTATAGATCAGTCTTTAGTTTTGACTACGGATGAGTCTATAGTTTGACTATCTATAGTATGACTATAGATAAGTCTATAATTTGAGTATAGATCAGTATATAGTCTTTAAATCATTTTATAGTCTTTATGACTAGTCAATATTATTGACTATCTTAATGCTTGACTATAAACTAAGGACTTTAGTCTTAGCTATCAAAGTTAAATTTATTAAATGTAGCAAAATAAATACTTAGTTTCCATCTGTGTAATTGGTATCAATTATATGTCGTGTTTTTCATTTAAAACAAATACATACAATACATTAATAAACAAAAAGTATCGAATCATTCATTAAGATAATCTGAGGTGTAAAATATCTTAAGTAAAGCTTGGACAATTAGTCGAATCGACACAAATCCAAATAGGAAAAATTCACTGCATTTTAAACAAATTTCATTTGTTAAATTGTTTTGAATTAAACATTTTTAAGATAATATCATGTTATTTACACAGAGAATATATCAATTGATTAGTTGTGTTGCAATAAGTTTTTTTCTAGAGTTTAATGTTTATTGTATACAATGAATTCTATTTCCTTTTTTTGTTTACATAATCCATAGGTGTTGATTTACTTTATTTCACGATTTAATAAAATAATATAATTATAGTGCAACATACAATTGTTTTTCGAAGTTAAATAACATGAAGCCAGTTTTATTTGCTAGTATTTAAAAAGCGAAATATTTTTCCGAAAAAATTGGTTACCTTGGGCATAGCAAATGATTGAATTTAAACATGCTTGTATTTCAGACTAAAAAAATAAATAAATAAAGTTAATAGTTTGTAAAAATAAAAAAAATTTCGTTTAACAGTAACAATTTGTTGTTAATTCAACTGTTTTCTTTTAAAGATAAAACAAGTGATTTGTTTTTCCAAATAGATTTTTAACACGATTTGTGATTTAATTAAAAATAGAAACATTTTAGAATTTTTTTCAAATATTCCTCACACATAAGTCTGTTTTTAAGGTCCACATGGCGTATGATTAACAATTTTTAGTTTTATTTGGAAAATTACTTATAACATTAAAAATGTTTTTTGCCTATCACTTTATTATTTAATCGTCTGCTATTGTGGCAAAAGACCTTAGAACTGAACTAGAACTGAACTAGAACTGAACTAGAACTGAACTAGAACTGAACTAGAACTGAACTAGAACTGAACTAGAACTGAACTAGAACTGAACTAGAACTGAACTAGAACTGAACTAGAACTGAACTAGAACTGAACTAGAACTGAACTAGAACTGAACTAGAACTGAACTAGAACTGAACTAGAACTGAACTAGAACTGAACTAGAACTGAACTAGAACTGAACTATAACTAAACAAGAGCTGAAGTTGAAGTCAATTAGAAATTTAGGGTTATTTTTGAATCTTATAATTAGACACCAAAATCCTTAAAAAAAAATTAATTTTATACACAAACATTCATATATAGGTAAAATTTGTACTAAGATTTTTAACAATATTTAAATAAATGTAAATGGCATTTCAATGATTTGCTTACAATTCTTAATTTAAAACACATTTAAAAATTACAAAGCATACAGAACATATTTATCATATATACAGAACTATTTAAACAAACTTAAGACCTACAGTTAAATAAGCAAATACGTTCCCCTTATTATAAACTCAACTACCTATTTACTACAGCAAGCCACATGTGGAAATGATACCTTTTTATCCTTTAAAATTGTAATCCTTTTCTTTATTTAAAAGTGCATTTTTTGTATTTAGTTAAGCACTCACTTGCAACATTTATGCCAAAAAACACAAAGAAGTGTCACAAAAAAAAGCAAAAAACGAAAACCGAACACACAAAGAATTTATTTTTGGGGTGTGTTCTACGATTGGAACAATTTACCATTAAAGCATGACCAAAAGACGTGGTCTATCTATGGGTACATAAGAGTAACTACTACAACTACTCAAATTACCTCAAGTCATATGAAATTACAATTTTGAAGTGATTTTGTTTAATTTTTTTCTTTTGTTCGTTTCTTTGTTTCTAACATACAGTATTTATCGAATAATAAAATCATCTATACAAGTGGAAATATCCTTAAAGCTACTATTTGAGGCTGAAGAAATAAATTTTGCTAATTATTAATTAGGGGAGTTAAATGACAGATACTTAGTGATATTGATCTTTGTTAATTGTTCTTATTTAGAGGGCGATCACATTCATTTTTAGCACCCTAACTTAACTGCTCAATTTAGTTACTTAGTACTAGTTTATATTAACCCTAAACCAACCTGCAAGAATAACAACATAAGCAACAATAACGAAAGACATTTGTTTAAAATAACACTCTACAAAGTGTTCAGTTCTTGTCAAACCCATACAAGTTTGCAGTTGTTTGTTGTCAACATTTTGTGTAGTACCTTTTAAAAAAGAAAATAAGTTTGTTTGTTTTTTTTTTCATGTCGTAATACTAGTCGTTGTTGTAATTGTTGTTAGTCAAAGCTTTTTGCAATTGCTTTTGCTGTCCAAACTTAAAAGTGCCTTTACTGCATTGCACACTTGTACAAACATCTATTTGGAACTTTGTTTTCTTTTATTTCGCTTAGGTTTTTGTTTGTTTGTGAGTTTATCAGCAAGGAACATATTTAAAAAACTGCTATAAGGGATCTTGAGCAGAAAGTGTTAATAAGACAAAGCAATATTCCATAAAATATTGCACTTTGATAATAAAATTTCCTTTGCTAAATATAATGTTATAAATATGTTAATATATTGCTTGCCCATCACTGTTCTAAATAGGCGAACCCATACATATACAGTGTACGTTTTCGTTTCTTCATCTTTACACATTACGCTTTGTGCACACAATTTAACTCGATTTGCCTTTGAACATGACAAACTGTTAAAGTGTCTAAGTGTTTGGTTACGTTTAGGTCAGACAATAGTGACACTTTGTCGACTTTTTTTGTTCCGAAGGTACCAAACACTACAAACGGGGGTTTCAAGCTTACAAACTATCTGACTGACTAACAAACAAACAAACTAACTAACTAACTAACTAACTAACTAACTAACTAACTAACTAACTAACTAACTAACTAACTATCTCTCTATCTATCTATCTATCTATCTATCTATCTATCTATCTATCTATCTATCTATCTATCTATCTAACTAACTAAAAAACTAACTAACTAACTAACTAACTATCTATCTATCTATCTATCTATCTATCTATCTATCTATCTATCTATCTATCTATCTATCTATCTATCTATCTATCTATCTATCTATCTATCTATCTATCTATCTATCTATCTATCTATCTAACTAACTAACTAACTAACTAACTAACTAACTCACTAACTTACTAACTCACTAACTAACTAACTAACTAACTAACTAACTAACTAACTAACTAACTAACTAACTAACTAATTAACTCTGTCTGTCCTTGTGTACAGCCATGTGTTCGACCTCCCGATTTGACCCTAGATTCCATTGATTTTTAACTCGGAAAATTTTTTTCGGTATAAAATTTTTATTTACAAAAAACATCTGTTAAATGTTATATTTGTCCAAAACATTTCAATTTTTAGAAAATAAAAAAAATTATAAAATTTAAATAAATTTTATAATCTTACTAAATTTCAAAATTCAAAATTTTAGAAATTCAACGTAAAAAAAGCTATTTTTCTTAATAAAGCCAAATAAAATCGATAAAAAGTACTTTTCCGTACTTTTTAGTTTTACCATTCCTCATCAAGAAAACTATTATAGACTTAACTTGTTTTGTTATTATATAGTTCTTCTATTCTTCTTTTCCTTTTTAGTTAGATTGTTGTCAACTTAAAGGTTGTCTTAAAAAAAACTTAATTTTTACAAAATATAACTCACACACACAAGCATATGTGTTGTTCCATATGCTCATGTGTGTGTTTGACAATTCATGTCCTGTTTGCCGTAAAAGTGTATGTCCATATGAATAAACTTATGAAAATAAAAAAGTAGTTTTGTTAAATGTCTTTAATTATCCGTAAACGAAATTTAAGGAGGTACTTAAACTGTGATTATGGATTATTGAAGGGTCTATGAAAGAGGGAGTATTTAAATGCCAAAAAAAGGAGCAAAATGAGAGAGAAAACTATTTTTCCTAATTGTTGGATACTTACACATAATATTCCGTCTTAGGAATGCTTGATTGTGTAATAATAGAGAATTTTTTGTAGTTGGAAAGTTTTAAGTGTGTTTTCACAGGTTTGAGGGTGATATCTTTAATTTTCCGTATGGATTGAGTTCCTTTTTTTTAAGGATTAGCTTAACAAAAGTCACATTTCATACATACGTATCAAGGAAAAGCTTTAATTATTGTTGAAGAAGATAAAGAAACATTTTTAAACTTAGTTTGCGAATTTTTTTAAAAATTGCTTCTAATTATACTAAATTTTTCCACAGCAAAGTTGACACCTTTTTCAATATTTTTAAAAAGTTGCATCAATTCAAGACAACTTTTTCTAGAATCAAGTATCTTCAAACTAAAATCCCTTTTAGAATAGTGTTTTGTTGCAGAGAGTGAGAAAAGTTGCTTTTAATTTAAAACAACTTTTTACTAGAAAAGTTGCTTCCAACTGAAGACAACTTATATGCTGTATTCTAAAAAATTGCTTTCAATTGAAGAAAAAAAAAAAAGAAAACTGAGAAATAACTTTTTCTAGAAAAGTTGTTTCCAATTGAAGGCATCTTTTTCTATAAAAGTTATTTTCAACTGAAGACAACTTCTATGCTGTATTCTAAAAAATTGCTTTCAATTGAAGAAATGTTGCTTTTAATTAAAGACAATTTTTCCCATTTGTTTCTATTTAAATAAATTACTTCAAATTAAAAAAATTTAAGAAAAGTTGATTCAAGTTGCGGACAACTTTTACTAGAAAAAGTTTTTAGAAAAGTTGTTTTAGTTTTAGTTAAAATCAAATATTTATTAAAAGATTTGCTTTAAACTGAAGACAACTTTTTGTCAAAAAAGTTGCTTAAAATTAATGACAACTTTATCTATAAATGTCAACTTTTTACGAATGAAAGTTGCTTCCAATTGGAGACAACGTTTGACTACAGAAGTTGCTTCGAACTGAAAACAACTTTTTGTTTAAAATTAATAACAATTTTTTTCTTTAAAAGTCAACTTTTTAAGAATGAATGTTGCTGCCAATTGGAGACAACTTTTGACTACAGAAGATTCTTTGAACTGAAGACAACTTTTTGTTTAAAATTAATAACAACAATTTTTTTCTTTAAAAGTCAACTTTTTACGAATGACAGTTGCTTCCAATTGAAGACAACTTTTAACAAGAGAAGATACTTCGAACTGAAGACAACTTTTTGCTAAAAAACTTGCTTCCAATTGAAAACAATTTTTTGCTAGAAATGTTGCTTCCAACTTAAGATAACTTTTTACTTAAAAAGTTGATTTAAATTTAATAAAACTTTTTCTAAAAAGAAAACTTTTTAATACAAAAGTTTCTTCAAATTGGAGACAACTTACAACTGAATGAAACTTTTTGGAGGATATGTTGCCTCCAATAAAAGACAACTATTTATTATAAAAGTTGCTTCCAATTGCTGACAACGTTTTACTAGAAAAGTTGCTTTCAATTGCAGACAATGTTTTACTAGAAAAGTTGCTTACAATTGAAGACAACTTTTTCTAAAGTTTCATTAAATTGAAAATAACCTTTTATAAATTAAAAACAATTTATTCTAGAAAAATTGCTGTAAGTTGAGGGCGACTTTTTACTAGAAAATTGCTACAATATAACTCAATTTAAGTTGCTTTCAAGTTGTTGCTAATTGAAATCAACTTATTACTAGAAGATTTGTTTTATGTTAAAGAAAATTTGTTCAAGAAAAGTTGCATTAAGTTTAAGATATTCTTGCAAAAGTTGCTTTAAACTGGAAATAATATCTTAAAAAAGTTGCTCAAAGTTAGAGTTGCTTTCAATTTAAATTGCTTTCAACTGCAACTATTGAAATTTTCTTTTGCAAGAAAATGTATTTTATATTAAATACAATTTTGTCTATAACATTTTCTTTTACAAGTTGTCTTATTGCAATCAACATTTTGTAGAATGTATTTTCTATTTTAGAAAAGTTTTTTGTTGTCCAGTTTTTAAAGCTTTCACTTTAATTAAAATTTCAATAATTTCTTATTTTTCATCTTAATTTTTTCTTATATTTAATGCTTGTACCATTGTCTTAAAAGCTTAATACTTTTTTTCTTAAAATTTTTTTCTCCAGAAAAGAGACAAATTGTATGCAGACAGGAATAAAAATGCAAAAAAAAAAACAGTCAACGAAGTAAAGAAGTTTTTGTTTTGTAAGTTTTAAGACCAGGTGCATTGTCTGCTTGGGAAAATGAATTTTTATGATTTAATGTATTCTGTTTTGGTTTTAACAATGTTTCTTTTGTTGTTGTTTCTATTTTTTTATTTTTTTTTTTTGGTTCTAAACCCCTCTGTGTTTCATGGTTTACATGAAGATGTTTTTTTGTTGTTTTGGCATCTTAAAGAATCTTGTACTCAAGTGTACATTATGTAAAGTACATGATGTAATACATAAATAAATGTATATCGTCGTATATATACCCAGTAGTTTTGGAAGGAAACAATGAATTTTTCCAAAAAATATTATTGTTCTTGAAGAGTTATTATTTAGGTTCACATATCTATATTCTAAAGTTAAGTAATAATTCTATTTACAGTTTTCAAAATGACTCATTAATTCCAAAACAGCAGGGCATATTATGTATATATTTATGTGAAAAGCAGTTTTTTTATATGTAGTTGTATAAGGACTTAAAACTGTTTCGCCACAAAGTATGCTGTGTTGTGAGTGTAATGCGTTTTTTTTTACAAAAAAGTGTATTACTTTATTTAGTTATAAAAGGTAAAATGAGTTGGTCAAAGGATTTGTGGGGATTGAGAAATGTAATGAATTGAAAAAGCAACAAATCAAACATTTCAATGGTTTAAAAATACTTTTTAGAAATTTATTTTTAAAAAGATTTCAAACTCAAACAATTTAATTTACTTAATAATGTTGCTATATGTAAATGTTTTATAGGGCATTGAAGTATTCGTTATGATTTATTATTTTCTATTATTTTCTGTTAACGTATATTTTCCAGGTTTTTTCCCAGCAACAACTGGGACACCTTAAGGCTCTAAAGACTATTGTGGTTCTATGAGTAAAAAGTAGAAGAAAATTAATTTTATTTTTTTATTTCTTTGTTTTTCTTTGCAGTCATAAAGTTTATTTTTTGATAACGTTTTTCTTACTTTTGCAAAATTTTATTTTACTAAAGAGAGAACATTTCACTAATGCTGTGTTAAAATTAAAAAAATAATAATAATTTTTAATGTAAAACCAAAAGGCAAAACAATTCTAAATTCTGTTTGATCTTATCCGGTTCGATAAAGACAATAAAAGAAGAAAACTAAGCATAGGCTTTCAATTTTGTCGTGATTAAAAAAACATTCCCGAACCACTTGTTGTTAAAACTTGGATACATAATCTTCTGTAGAAAGAGAGACGTTGTCTTAGAAATCTTGGTTCTAATTGCTTCTGGTTTAGTTCTAATTCAGTTCTAGGTCATTTCTAGTTCAGTTTTAGTTCAGTTCTAGTTCAGTTCTAGTTCAGTTCTAGTTCAGTTCTAGTTCAGTTCTAGTTCAGTTCTAGTTCAGTTCTAGTTCAGTTCTAGTTCAGTTCTAGTTCAGTTCTAGTTCAGTTCTAGTTCAGTTCTAGTTCAGTTCTAGTTTAGTTCTAATTTCAATTGAAGACAACTTTTACCTGAAAAGTTGCTTTCAATTAAAAATAAATTTTTTCTGTAAAGTTGCTTCCTATTGAAGACAACGTTTTCAGAAAAATTGCTTTTAATCTGTGATAACATCTTGTAGAAAATTTATTTTTAATTAGAGTCTGCTTTTCCAAAAACCATTTATTTCTTGGAGACAACTTATATTAAAATTATTGCTTTTAATTGTTAACGACTTTTCCGAAGAAAGGTTGCTTGCGTTTAAAAGGTAACTTTATGCAGAAAAGTTGGATCCAATTGCAGATATTTTTTAGAGAAGTTGCTTCGAATTGGACCGACTGTTTCTAAAAAATAGCCTTTAATATGATTCATAAAAACTAGAAGCTCAATAAAACTAAAAGCAAATAATTTTGTAATGACGACAATAAAATATTTATTAAAACGTTTCCCGCTACTAAATAAAAAAACCTAAATTATAATTTTTCCTTTTTTAAGTAAAACTAAATGGGTTTTCCATTTTTTTTATAGAAATCAATATTTTTTATGATTTCACTTTTTGTTAACATTTTTTCTGTTGATTTCTTGGCGTTAATAGCATTTAAAAATAGGAAGGAAAAAACCCGCAACTTTTATTTCATTTTGATTATTTTTCTGCGATTTATTTTCACGATATTATTTTAAATTTTTTTTCTTTATTTTTTATTATGTTATACTTTTTTCTGCCACTTTCCTTCAACTTTATTATTTTCATTCATTTTTGCATGAGTACTTAAATTTCAATTTATGTTCATTTCCCATGTAGAAAATCTTGGAAGAAAGCAAAAAAATAAAAAATTAAGAATGAAATAAGTATCAAGTTGATGTTACTACACAGTTTCTTATCCTGTCGACCATCTTGTTAATCTACTAAAATTACAATGGCGCTCAGAATACTTGGGGAGTTGAACAAAACTTAGTTTGTCTTTTATTGTGAAAATTATTTTATCTTTTTATCATGTATTTTCTTTTTGAATTCTTTGTTGTTGTGTTTTTTTACTTAAGGAATGGGAGATCGGGTCGTTTGGTTTTCTATACAATTGTAAATATTTTCAAGTTGAGTTGCGTTTTTTTGTTGCCTCTTCATTTATTTATAAGCAGCAGTAAGTACTTCTTAAGAAATAATTTTAGAAACAGAAAATTTTCTTTTTTTAAAAACATAAAACATTTGTGTAGGTATTTTATATTACTGGCTAAAATGTCTTTGTATTATTAAGAATAAGTTAAACAATAACTACAAAAAGTCTTTTATAAAACAATTAAACAAAAGGCAAAATAATTACGGGATCTTAATATATAATAAACACAAGAGCTTTTATTTTATTCCTTATCACGATATTCAAAAGAAATCAAATTTTCAATAAATAGAAGTTTTATACAAAATTTTCATTCAAAATAATTTTTAAACTAAATTTAAAGAGTTTACGTTTAGTTCTAATTCAGATCAGTTTAGTTACAGTTCAGTTCTAGTTCAGTTCTAGTTCAGTTCTATTTCAGTTCTAGTTCAGTTCTAGTTCAATTCTAGTTCAGTTCTAGTTCAGTTCTAGTTCAGTTCTAGTTCAGTT
>NC_060953.1:44714154-44740081 GCF_022045245.1 Lucilia cuprina | reverse complement strand
GTTCAGTTCTAGTTCAGTTTTAGTTCAGTTCTAGTTCAGTTCTAGTTCAGTTCTAGTTCAGTTCTAGTTCAGTTCTAGTTCAGTTCTAGGTCAGTTCTAGTTCAGTTCAAGTTTAGTTCTAGTTCAGTTCTAGTTCAGTTCTAGTTCAGTTCTAGTTCAGTTATAGTTCAGTTCTAGTTCAGTTCTAATTATGTGTAAAAGCATAATTTTCATATTCTATAAAAAAATATGATTTCAATTATAAATTATTATAAATAAAATATATATTTTTAAAAGATTCTAAAAATAAAAAGTTGTTTGTATTTCTCCTTTATTAATAAATTTCCACTGAAAAAAATAAAACAAACTTGCAATATTAAACCTTACTACAAAATACTTGTAAGCATTGAAATTTTTCCTTCACCCCGCCTCAAACAATCAAACCAACTCCCATCTTATTAAACTGTAATTTAGTGTCTTCAATTATGAAACGCTTAAAAGGCAAAAAAAAAACAATTATATAATTGTACTCAACTCAATTCCCTCAGGATCAATCGACCACAACATGTTTTAAGCACATACACCGAGTATACGAGAGAGTATTTATACTTAAAGCACGTCTCAGTAATTTAGTAACTTTAACTTCATAATTCAATAAAACAATAAAAAAGCAAACAAAACCAAAATGCCAAATTCATACATACATACACTCTTCTAAACATACAAGTCTACATATCTTTGTTATTGTCCTTTTTTAAACATGTTTGTTAGAGTATGAATGCTCGTATACTCGTACAAGCAGCAAATCCTTACAAATTATGACACAATCAAATTACGTGTAGAATTGTGCAAGAAAGACAAAAAACACACACACACTAAGAGAAAAAAATGAATGGTTATAAAAATATATTTTATTAACTGACTATAACACACACAAGGACATACGTACATACATGTGTTTATGCAAGAATATCTGCATGTGTTTGTAAGTTTTAGCTTTGATAATACTTTAAGGATTTGAAAAAGAAAAACTTTAAGTATGGTAAAATAAAGAAAACATATTTTCTTATACTTAAAACTGACTCCCCTGCAAAATTGGTCACAATCCATATGCCAAACACGAAATCATCATTCAAACTCTAATACACACATTCACAGAAGAGCATTTCCATATACATACAATGATACTAGCAAATGTGAATATGTATTTGGATGGAAGTGGATGATATTCGAATGATATTCTCGCACTCAACATAAGTAATATTATTAGATTTGCATGGGAAAAAAGGTACGTGAGTGTAGAAGAAGCTTGGAAGAATTTAAAATTGAGGAAATCTTAATAATTTCTTTGGCAACTAATACATATAGAAGTAGTTTTTAAAAACGTACATATTTACACGTACAAGACAGCCAAAGTGTTATACCTGTTACTAAATAACTAACTAACTAACTAACTAACTAACTAACTAACTAACTAACTAACTAACTAACTAACAAACTAACTAGCCGACCACATAATACCCCACACCTGTTACAAAAAGAAAAATGTGAATTAGTTTTCATAATAAAACATTTTGTTGAATTGTACCTTGCCTAAGATATACATCGGTTAGGTAAGGTTGATAGGAGGATGTATACCACATCAAATCCGAAGAAATATATCACAATCGACAGGCCACAATCGGGCCCGTTGTGCGCTCCTTATCATGAGAAAAAAATTGAATGAATTATTTTTCGGAGCTCAGAAACACAGTTTCCTGAACGCAATTCCTAAGAATCTTCCAATCAGTGTTAGTCAGGAATGTTATTTCCGGAATAACATCACTTCCAAGATACTTGGATGTAACTTCGACGAATGCCTGGCAGTGTTAAAGAAAGTGCTCTCGAGTTTCACTGTTCTCTTCACGTCTGAATCCGTACGTCTAATTGTGCACAAATGTGCTCGTAATCCTTTACGTCCACTCAGAATACGTACTATCATACTTACTTCAGTCTTGCTCATTTTGAGGAGATTTTTCGTCTTGCTCTCATCAGGATCACCGCATAGAATTTTCGTGGTTGTATCCAGTGTTTCATTATTCCAATAGGTCTTTTGGGATTCTCTCACCCATATTTTTAGTTCAGCTTTTGTTGCGTCGAATAGTTTTGCGTTTGTCAGGTTAACTGCTTCGAGCTCCCTTCCCTTTATAGCTATTGCATTCGCTTATTCGTTACCGACTACTTCCGAGTGGCCTGGTACCCATATGATGTGAACCTTTACCTCTGTGAGAGTATCCAGTTTAAGCTTTCTAACAATCCAATACGGTTAAAGATTTAGTTCTCCTGGTAAATATATTAAGCCCTGTTGGCGCCATATTTATTCTAATCCAATTTACGCATTCTGTTATTGCTCGTACTTATGCCAGCCTCACTTTATCCCCCAATTTAGAGCCATCCGTGTAACAACGGATTCCTACCGGTATTTGCTCTAATGTTCCCCTTGAACAAGACATTTTATCTGGGATCAGCATCTCAAAGTTTCCGACATACTTGTGCTATTTTTTGTTGAATAAAATTGTGGACATTTAAGTTAATTTTGAAGGGAGATTTTTGAAGGAGCTAGGTTCAAATGAGGCCCTATAATTGTGAAGTTCATCGGGGTCATCAAGGCTGGTATGGTACTTGGTTTTGCAGCTTTTTGTCGAGATACGAGTACATTAAACATAATTATAAACTTAAAGGCCTATTTTCAATAGGCCAGTACCATAGAATATCATGTGCAAATTTCATTGAATCATCTCCTATTCTTGGGTTCAGTTAGAAGGACGGACAGACGGACGGAAATAGCTAAATCGACTCAGAAAGTGATGGTGGGTATAGGACCAATATTATTGTGCGTTACAAAAAACCCTCCACGTTACCCAACATACCCTCCACACTAAAGAGGTGTAGGGTATAAAAAGAAAAAATCTGAATGCAAAACTTTCTATCTTTTTCAAAAATTGCTTCAAATATTTAGTCCCTCGATATATTTTCGGAATGTTTTCTATTTTAAAAATCAGTCCATAAGTAAGCAAAAATCAGAGAAAATTTAATTGATTCTTAAACATTTTCACTATATATGTTCTGTATAGAAGTGTTGAATCTAGTCTTATTTAAAAAATTCCCATTGCCACTAAATTTCAAATGTTTTGCACAACTGCAACTAATTTTAACAAATAAAATATTCTTCTTGTTAATTTTCAAAATCACCTTATTTTCTCCAACAACAAAAGAAAAGGAACCCACAAATTAACATTTTCTTTTCCCAAAAAAAATAAATAATTTAAACAAATTTTAAATTTTAATTTTATGTTCCATACGTTTGTAGGTGAAATAAGTAAGAGATTTTATATTTATACAAGAAACATAATATAAGCAAATTTACAAAAGGTGTATATGATTATGTGTGTGTGAGTATTTTTGGCTATGTGATATATGGAAGTAAATGTGTTTGTTCTTGCAGATCTTTCTATATATATGTATATTTGTTAGTAATATTCCTTGTACTTAAATTTAGTTTAGCTTGACTTTTTCACTCCAAGAGTAGTTTTATGTTGTTACGTGTTTTGGTTTCAGTGGTTTAAGTTTTGTAGTTACCAACACATACAACTAGAATAATAATACAAATATTTATTCTTATGTGCATATGCATTTTTACTCACTCACACACACAAACATATGTTTTTTATGTACTTACGTTAGTAGTTATTTTTTTTTATTTTATTTTCATACACTTCCCAAAATACTTCATATATTAATTACATATTCACATACATTTACACATAAGAATGTATATATTTTGTTATGAAATAAAATAAAAAAATTACAAATATTGCATTTCCAAAGAGACCAGCAATTATATAACGTGTCAACGTATCCCTTTTTAACATAATATTCTTATACGAAGAGATTTACACTTACATTCATACATAGACATGTATTTACACCTTGTAGTGTAAAGTAATCGAATGTATATTTGTTTGAGAAGATTTTTAGTTAAAATGATTAGGAAGCCATATTAATTTGTATCCTTGTGACTGAATGTAATTCATCAGTAAGTGAAATGTACATTCGTAATAAACATGTTATGTACTTGTAATCTGTGAGGGGATAGCTTTACCGAACTGCAAGGTAGCTATATAATTATATGTATACTTGTATTCTGATAAAATGTATAAACACGTATTGTAAGCTTGTGTATGTTGTGTCATCCTTTTTTTTATTTGGTTATAACATTCACTTGTATACACACAGCTTTCATGTTCAGGTTTCAAAATTGATTATATATGTATATAGAAAGTATTCTTGGTTGGAAGTTATCTTAAAATCCGAAAAATTTTTCGCAATTCTTCACTAGAAAATAACACAAAGATTAATTATACAATACAAGCTAAACCCAGTGGGCTATGCTACCCTAACGCAATCCTATGTATGCTCCAGAAAAATGGAAATACTAATAATATGTGTATTAAATTCATTTGGGGCCTTTATGTTTTCACTCAAAATATGGGGTTTTAGTATGAAATAGAAGTGATCACAGATTTCGATTGCTTTTGCTGTATCGCTTATAGTTTTCGAGAAAAACGGACTTTTATGTTTTCACTCAAAATATTGGTTTTTGGTATGAAATAGAAGTGATCACAGAATTCGCTTGTTTTTGTTGTATCTCTTATAGTTTTCGAGAAAAACGGACTTTTATATTTTAACTCAAAATATGGGTTTTTGGTATGAAATAGAAGTGATCACAGAATTCGCTTCTTCTCTTACAGTTTTCGAGAAATACGGACTTTTATGTTTTAACTCAAAATATGGGTTTTTGGTATGAAATAGAAGTGATCACAGAATTCGCTTGTTTTTGCTGTATCTCTTAAAGTTTTCGAGAAAAACGGTTTTTTATGTCTTCACTCAAAATATGGGTTTTTGGTATGAAATAGAAATGATCACAGAATTCGCTTGTTTTTGCTGTATCTTTTATAGTTTTCGAGAAAAACGGACTTTTATGTTTTCACACAAAGTATGGGTTTTTGGTATGATATAGAAGTGATCACAGAATTCGCTTCTTTTTGCTGTATCTTTTATAGTGTTCAAGAAAAACTGACTTTTATGTTTTCACTCAAAATATGGGTTTTTGGTATGAAATAGAAGTGATCACAGAATTCGCTTGTTTTTGCTGTATCTCTTATAGTTTTCGAGAAAAACAGACCTTTATGTGTTCACTCAAAATATGGGTTTTTAACATAAAACAAAAGTGATCACAGATTACGCTTGTTTTTGCTGTATCTCTTATAGTTTTCGAGAAAAACGGACTTTTATGTTTTCACTTAAAATATGGGTTTTTGGTATGAAATAGAAATGATCACAGAATTCGCTTCTTTTTGCTGTATCTCTTTTTTTTCTCTTTGAGAAAAACGGACTTTTGTATTTTCACTCAAAATAAAAGTGATCACAGAATTCGCTTGTTTTTGCTGTATCTCTTATAGTTTTCGAGAAAAACGGACTTTTATATTTTCACTTAAAATATGGATTTTTGGTATGAAATAGAAGTGATCACAGAATTCGCTTGTTTTTGCTGTATCTCTTTTTTTCTCTTCGAGAAAAACGGACTTTTGTGTTTTCACTCAAAATATGGGTTTTTGGTATTAAATAAAAGTGATCACAGAATTCGCTTGTTTTTGCTGTATCTCTTATAGTTTTCGAGAAAAACGGACTTTTATATTTTCACTCAAAATATGGGTTTTTGGTATGAAATAGAAGTGATCACAGAATTCGCTTGTTTTTGCTGTAGCTGTTATAGTTTTCGAGAAAAACGGACTTTTATATTTTCACTCAAAATTTGGGGTTTTGGTATGAAATAGAAGTGATCACAGAATTCGCTTGTTTTTGCTGTATCTCTCATAGTTTTCGAGAAAAACGGACTTTTATGTTTTCACTCAAATTACGGGTTTTTGGTATGAAATAGAAGTGATCACAGAATTCCCTTGTTTTTGCTGTATCTCTTATAGTTTTCGAGAAAAACGGACTTTTATGTTTTCACTCAAAATATGGGTTTTTAGTATGAAATAGAAGTGATCACAGAATTCGCTTGTTTTTGCTGTATCTTTTATAGTTTTCGAGAAAAACAGACTTTTATATTTTCACTCACAATATGGGGTTTTGGTATGAAATAGAAGTGATCACAGAATTCGCTTGTTTTTGCTGTATCTTTTATAGTTTTCGAGAAAAACTGACTTTTATATTTTCACTCACAATATGGGGTTTTGGCATGAAATAGAAGTGATCACAGAATTCGCTTGTTTTTGCTGTATCTCTTATAGTTTTCGAGAAAAACGGAATTTTATGTTTTCACTCAAATTATGGGTTTTTGGTATGAAATAGAAGTGATCACAGAATTCGCTTGTTTTTGCTGCAGCTCTTATAGTTTTCGAGAAAAAAGGACTTTTATATTTTCACTCAAAATATGGGGTTTTGTTATGAAATAGAAGTGATCACAGAATTCGCTTGTTTTTGCTGCATCTCTTATAGTTTTCAAGATAAACGGGCTTTTATGTTTTCACTCAAAATATGGGTTTTTGGCATGAAATAGAAGTGATCACAGAATTCGCTTGTTTTTGCTGTATCTCTTAAGTTTTCGAGATAAACGGACTTTTATGTTTTCACTCAAAATATGGGTTTTTGGTATGAAATAGAAGTTTCGCTTGTTTTTGCTGTATTTGTTATAGTTTTCGAGAAAAACGGACGGAATTCGCTTGTTTTTGCTGTATCTCTTATAGTTTTCGAGAAAATATGGATTTTTGGTATGAAATAGAAGTGATCACAGAATTCGCTTGTTTTTGTTGTAAATCTTATAGTTTTCGAGAAAAACTGACTTTTACGTTTTCACTCAAAAATATGGGTTTTTGGTATGAATAGAAGTGATCACAGAATTCGCTTGTTTTTGCTGTATCTCTTATAGTTTTCGAGAAAAACTGACTTTTACGTTTTCACTCAAAAATATGGGTTTTTGGTATGAAATAGAAGTGATCACAGAATTCGGACTTTTATGTTTTCACTCAAAATATGGGTTTTTGGTATGAATAGAAGTGATCACAGAATTCGCTTGTTTTTGCTGTATCTCTTATAGTTTTCGAGAAAAACAGACTTTTATATTTTCACTCAAAATATGGATTTTTGGTATGAAATAGAAGTGATCACATAATTCGCTTGTTTTTGCTGTATCTCTTATAGTTTTCGAGATAAACGGACTTTTATGTTTTCACTTAAAATATGGGTTTTTGGCATGAAATAGAAGTGATCACAGAATTCGCTTGTTTTTGCTGCATCTCTTATAGTTTTCAAGATAAACGGGCTTTTATGTTTTCACTCAAAATATGGGTTTTTGGCATGAAATAGAAGTGATCACAGAATTCGCTTGTTTTTGCTGTATCTCTTATAGTTTTCGAGAAAAACGGACTTTTATGTTTTCACTCAAAATATGGGTTTTTGGTATGAGATAGAAGTGATCACAGAATTCGCTTGTTTTTGCTGTGTCTCTTATAGTTTTCGAGAAAAATAGACTTTTATATTTTCACTCAAAATATGGGTTTTTGGTATGAAATAGAAGTGATCACAGAATTCGCTTGTTTTTGCTGTATCTCTTATAGTTTTCGAGAAAATATGGGTTTTTGGTATGAAATAGAAGTGATAACAGAACTCGCTTCTTTTTGCTGTATCTGTTATAGTTTTCGAGAAAAACGGATTTTTATGTTTTCACTCAAAATATGGGTTTTTGGTATGAAATAGAAGTGATCACAGAATTCACTTGTTTTTGCTGTATCTCTTATAGTATTCGAGAAAAACAGACTTTTATGTTTTCACTCAAAATATGGGTTTTTGGTGTAAGATAGAAGTGATCACAAAATTCGCTTGTTTTTGCTGTATCTCTTATAGTTTTCGAGAAAACGGACTTTTATGTTTTCATTCAAAATATGGGTTTTTGGTATGAGATAGAAGTGATCACAGACTTCGCTTGTTTTTGCTGTAAACCTTATAGTTTTCGAGAAAAAAAGACTTTTATATTTTCACTCAAAATATGGGTTTTTGGTATCTCTTATAGTTTTCGAGAAAAACAGACTTTTATGTTTTCATTCAAAATATAGGTTTTTGGTATGAGATAGAATTGATGACAGAATTCGCTTGTTTTTGCTGTGTCTCTTATAGTTTTCGAGAAAAACGGACTTTTATTTTTTCACTCAAAATATGGGTTTTTGGTATGAAATAGAAGTGATCACAGAATACGCTTGTTTTTGCTGTATCTCTTATAGTTTTCGAGAAAAACGGAAATAGAAGTGATCAGAGAATTCGCTTGTTTTTGCTGTATCTCTTATAGTTTTCGAGAAAAACGGACAATTATATTCTCGCTCAAATTATGCGTTTTTGGCAAGAAATAGAAGTGATCACAGAATTCGCTTGTTTTTGCTGTATCTCTTATAGTTTTCGACAAAAACGGACTTTTATGTTTTCATTCAAAATATGGGTTTTTGGTATGAGATAGAATTGATGTCAGAATTCGCTTGTTTTTGCTGTATCTCTTATAGTTTTCGAGATAAACGGACTTTTATGTTTTCACTTAAAATATGGGTTTTTGGCATGAAATAGAAGTGATCACAGAATTCGCTTGTTTTTGCTGTATCTCTTATAGTTTTCGAGAAAAACGGACTTTTATGTTTTCACTTAAAATATGGGTTTTTGGTATGAAATAGAAGTGATCACAGAATTCGCTTGTTTTTGCTGTATCTCTTATAGTTTTCGAGAAAATATGGGTATTTGGTATGAAATAGAAGTGATCACAGAATTCGCTTTTTTTGCTGTATCTGTTATAGTTTTCGAGATAAACGGTTTTTTTTGTTTTCACTCAAAATATGGGTTTTTGGTATGAAATAGAAGTGATCACAGAATTCGCTTGTTTTTGCTGTATCTCTTCTAGTTTTCGAGAAAAACAGACTTTTATGTTTTCACTCAAAATATGGGTTTTTGGTATGAAATAGAAGTGATCACAGAATTCGCTTGTTTTTGCTGTAAATCTTATAGTTTTCGAGAAAAACGGACTTTCATATTTTCACTCAAAATATGGGTTTTTGGTATGAAGTAGAAGTGATCACAGAATTCGCTTGTTTTTGCTGTATCTCTTATAGTTTTCGAGAAAAAAAGACTTTTATGTTTTCACTCAAAATATGGGTTTTTGGTATAAGATAGAATTGGTCACAGAATTCGCTTGTTTTTGCAGTATCTCTTATAGTTTTCGAGAAAAACGGACTTTTATGTTTTCACTCAAAATATGGGTTCTTGGTATGAGATAGAATTGATCACAGAATTCGCTTGTTTTTGCTGTGTCTCTTATAGTTTTCGAGAAAAACGGACTTTTATGTTTTCACTCAAAATGTGGGTTTTTGGTATGAAATAGAAGTGATCACAGAATTCGCTTGTTTTTGCTGTATCTCTTATAGTTTTCGAGAAAATATGGGTTTTTGGTATGAAATAGAAGTGATCACAGGATTTGCTTCTTTTTGCTGTATCTGTTATAGTTTTCGAGATAAACGGTTTTTTATGTTTTCACTCAAAATATGGGTTTTTGGTATGAAATTGAAGTGATCACAGAATTCGCTTGTTTTTGCCTTATCTCTTATAGTTTTCGAGAAAAACGGACTTTTATGTTTTCACTCAAAATATGGGTTTTTGGTATGAAATAGAAGTGATCATATAATTCGCTTGTTTTTGCTGTATCTCTTATAGTTTCCGAGAAAAACAGACTTTTATATTTTCACTCAAAATATTGGTTTTTGGTATAAGATAGAATTGATCACAGAATTCGCTTGTTTTTGCTGTATCTCTTATAGTTTTCGAGAAAATATGGGTTTTTGGTATGAAATAGAAGTGATCACAGGATTTGCTTCTTTTTGCTGTATCTGTTATAGTTTTCGAGATAAACGGTTTTTTATGTTTTCACTCAAAATATGGGTTTTTGGTATGAAATAGAAGTGATCACAGAATTCGCTTGTTTTTGCTGTATCTCTTATAGTTTTCGAGAAAAACGGACTTTTATGTTTTCACTCAAAATATGGGTTTTTGGTATGAAATAGAAGTGATCACAGAATTAGCTTGTTTTTGCTGTATCTCTTATAGTTTTCGAGAAAAACGGACTTTTATATTTTCACTCAAATTATGTGTTTTTGGCATGAAATAGAAGTGATCACAGAATTCGCTTGTTTTTGCTGTATCTCTTATAGTTTTCGAGAAAAACGGACTTTTATGTTTTCACACAAAATATGGGTTTTTGGCATGAAATAGAAGTGATCACAGAATTCGCTTGTTTTTGCTGTATCTCTTATAGTTTTCGAGAAAAACTGACGGTTTTTTATGTTTTCACTCAAAATATGGGTTTTTGGTATGAAATAGAAGTGATCACAGAATTCGCTTGTTTTTGCTGTATCTCTTCTAGTTTTCGAGAAAAACAGACTTTTATGTTTTCACTCAAAATATAAGTTTTTGGTATGAAATAGAAGTGATCACAGAATTCGCTTGTTTTTGCTGTATCTCTTATAGTTTTCGAGAAAAACGGACAATTATATTCTCACTCAAATTATGTGTTTTTGGCATGAAATAGAAGTGATCACAGAATTCGCTGGTTTTTGCTGTATCTCTTATAGTTTTCGAGAAAATATGGGTTTTTGGTATGAAATAGAAGTGATCACAGAACTCGCTTCTTTTTGCTGTATCTGTTATAGTTTTCGGGAAAAACGGATTTTTATGTTTTCACTCAAAATATGGGTTTTTGGTATGAAATAGAAGTGATCACAGAATTCGCTTGTTTTTGCTGTATCTCTTATAGTTTTCGAGAAAAACGGACTTTTATGTTTTCACTCAAAATATGGGTTTTAGGTATAAAATAGAAGTGATCACAGAATTCGCTTGTTTTTGCTGTATCTCTTATAGTTTTGGAGAAAAACGGACTTTTATGTTTTCACTCAAAAATATGGGTTTTTGGTATGAAATAGAAGTGATCACAGAATTCGCTTGTTTTTGCTGTATCTTTTATAGTTTTCGAGAAAAACGGACATTTAAGTTTTCACTCAAAATATGGGTTTTTGGTATGAAATAGAAGTGATCACAGAATACGCTTGTTTTTGCTGTATCTCTTATAGTTTTCGAGAAAAACGGACTTTTATGTTTTCACTCAAAATATGGGTTTTTGGTATGAGATAGAAGTGATCACAGAATTCGCTTGTTTTTGCTGTAAACCTTATAGTTTTCGAGAAAAATAGACTTTTATATTTTCACTCAAAATATGGGTTTTTGGTATGAAATAGAAGTGATCAGAGAATTCGCTTGTTTTTGCTGTATCTCTTATAGTTTTCGAGAAAAACGGACTTTTATGTTTTCACTCAAAATATGGGTTTTTGGTATGAAATAGAAGTGATAATAGAATTCGCTTGTTTTTGCTGTATCTCTTATAGTTTTCGAGAAAAACGGACTTTTATATTTTCACTCAAAATATTGGTTTTTGGTATGAAATAGAAGTGATCACAGAATTCGCTTGTTTTTGCTGTATCTCTTATAGTTTTCGAGAAAATATGGGTTTTTGGTATGAAATAGAAGTGATCACAGAATTCGCTTCTTTTTGCTGTATCTGTTATAGTTTTCGAGATAAACCGTTTTTTATATTTTCACTCAAAATATTGGTTTTTGGTATGAAATAGAAGTGATCACAGAATTCGCTTGTTTTTGCTGTATCTCTTATAGTTTTCGAGAAAATATGGGTTTTTGGTATGAAATAGAAGTGATCACAGAATTCGCTTCTTTTTGCTGTATCTGTTATAGTTTTCGAGATAAACGGTTTTTTTGTTTTCACTCAAAATATGGGTTTTTGGTATGAAATAGAAGTGATCACAGAATTCACTTGTTTTTGCTGTATCTCTTATAGTTTTCGAGAAAAACGGACTTTTATGTTTTCACTCAAAATATGGGTTTTTGGTATGAAATAGAAGTGATCACAGAATTCGCTTGTTTTTGCTTTATCTCTTATAGTTTTCGAGATAAACGGACTTTTATGTTTTCACTCAAAATATGGGTTTTTGGTATGAGATAGAAGTGATCACAGAATTCGCTTGTTTTTGCTGTAAACCTTATAGTTTTCGAGAAAAATAGACTTTTATATTTTCACTCAAAATATGGGTTTTTGGTATGAAATAGAAGTGATCACAGAATTCGCTTGTTTTTGCTGTATCTCTTATAGTTTTCGAGAAAAACGGGACTTTTATGTTTACACTCAAAAAATACGTTTCTAGTATAAAATCAAAGTGATCACAGATTTCGCTTGTTTTTGCTGTATCTCTTATAGTTTTCGAGAAAAACGGACTTTTATATTTTCACTCAAAAAATACTTTTTTAGTATGAAATAAAAGTGATTACGGATTTCGCCTGTTTTTTGCTGTATCTCTTATAGTTTTCGAGAAAAACGGACTTTTATGTTTTCACTCAAAAAAATACTTTTTTAGTATGAAATAAAAGTGATTACGGATTTCGCCTGTTTTTGCTGTATCTCTTATAGTTTTCGAGAAAAACGGACTTTTATGTTTTTCACTCAAAAAATACGTTTTTAGTATGAAATCAAATGATCACAAATTTTGCTTGTTTTTGCTGTATCTCTTGGACTTTTATGTTTTCAATCAAAAAATACTTTTTTAGTATGAAATAAAGGTGATGACGGATTTCGCCTGTTTTTGCTGTATCTCTTATAGTTTTCGAGAAAAACGGACTTTTATGTTTTCACTCAAAAATACGTTTTTAGTATAAAGTCAAAGTGATCACAGATTCCGCTTTTATGTTTTTCACTCAAAAAATAAGTTTTTAATATGAAATCAAAGTGATCACAGATTTCGCATGTTTTTTTTATTCTCTTATAGTTTTCGAGAAAAGCGGAGTTTTATGTTTTCACTCAAAAAAATTGAAGTGATCACAGATTTCGCTTGTTTTTGCTGTATCTCTTGCAGTTTTTGAAAAAACGGACTTTTATGTTTTCACTCAAAAAATACGTTCAAAGTATAAAATCTAAGTGATCACAGATTTCGCTTGTTTTTCCTGTATTCCTTATAGTTTTCGAGAAAAAACAGACTTTTATGTTTTCACTCAAAAAATACGTTTTTAGTATAAAATCGAAGTGATCACAGATTTCGCTTGTTTTTGCTGTATTCCTAATAGTTTTGAGAAAAACGGACTTTTACGTTTTCACTCAAAAAATACGTTTTTAGTATAAAATCGAAGTGATCACATATTTCGCTTGTTTTTGCTGTATCTCTTGTAGTTTTCGAGACAAACGGACTTTTATGTTTTCACTCAAAAAATACGTTTTTAGTATGAAATTAAAGGGATCACATATTTTGCTTGTTTTTTGCTGTATCTCTTATAGTTTTCGAGAAAATCGGGCTTTTATGTTTTCACTCAAAAATACGTTTTTAGTATGAAATCAAAGTGATTCACTGATTTCGCTTGTTTTTTTGCTGTATCTCTTATAGATTTCAAGAAAAAACGGACTTTTAATGCTTTCACTCAAAGAATACATTTTTAGTATAAAATCGACGTGATCACAGATTCCGCTTTTTTTTATGTATCTCTTATAGTTTTCGAGAAAATCGGGCTTTTATGTTTTCACTAAAAAATACGTTTTTAGTATGAAGTCAAAGTGATCACAGATTCGCTTGTTTTTGCTGCATCTCTTATAGTTTTCGAGAAAAACGGGGCTTTTATGTATTCACTCAAAAATACGTTTTTAGTATGAAGTCAAAGTGATCACAGATTTCGCTTGTTTTTGCTGTATCTCTTATAGTTTTCGAGAAAAACGGACCTTTAAGTTTTTATTCTAAAAATACGTTTTGAGTATGAAATCAAAGTGATCACAGATTTCGCTTGTTTTTGCTGTATCTCTTATTGTTTTCGAGGAAACGGACTTTTATGTTTTCACTCAAAAAATAAGTTTTTAGTATGGAATCAAAGTGATCACAGATTCCGCTTTTATGTTTTCACTCAAAAAATAAGTTTTTAATATGAAATCAAAGTGATCACAGATTTCGCATGTTTTTTTATTCTCTTATAGTTTTCGAGAAAAACGGACCTTTAAGTTTTTATTCTAAAAATACGTTTTGAGTATGAAATCAAAGTGATCACAGATTTCACCTGTTTTTACTGTATCTCTTATGGTTTTCGAGAAAAACGGACTTTTAGTTTTCACTCAAAAAATACGTTATAGTTTTCGAGAAAAACGGACCTTTATGTTTTTATTCAAAAATACGTTTTTTAGTATGAAATCAAAGTGATCACAGATTTGGCTTGTTTCTGCTGTATCTCTTATAAAAGCGGAATCTGTGATCATTTTGATTTTATACTAAAAACGTATTTTTTGAGTAAGTGTATCTCTTATAAGGCGGAATCTGTCATCCCTTTGACTTTATACTAAAAACAGTATTTTTTGAGTGAAAACATAAAAGTCCGTTTTTCTCGAAAACTATAAGAGATACAGCAAAAACAAGCAAAATCTGTGATCACTTCCATTTTATACTAAACGTATTTTTTGAGTGAAAACATAAAAGTCTGCTTTTCTCGAAAACTACAAGAGATACAACAAAAACAAGCGAAATCTGTGATCACTTTTAATTCTACAAGAGATACAACCAAAACAAGCGAAATCTGTGATCACTTTGATTTCATACTAAAAACTAATTTTTTGAGTGAAAGCATAAAAGCCCGATTTTCTCGAAAACTATAAGAGATACAGCAAAAGCAAGCAAAATCTGTGATCACTTTAATTTCATACTAAAAACGCATTTTTTGAATGAAAACAATAAAAGTCCGTTTTTCTCGAAAACTACAAGAGATACAGCTTCGATTTTATACTAAAAACGTATTTTTTGAGTGAAAAAACAAAAAGTCCGTTTTTCTCGAAAACTATAAGAGATACAGCAAAAACAGGCGAAATCTGTAATCACTTTGATTTTATACTAAAAACGTATTTTTTGAGTGAAAACATAAAATTCCCGTTTTTCTCGAAAACTGTAAGTGAAACAGCAAAAACAAGCGAAAACTGAGATCACTTCGATTTTTATACTAAAAAACGTATTTTTTGAGTGAAAACATAAAAGTCCGTTTTTCTCGAAAACTATAAGAGATACAGCAAAAACAGGTGAGATCTGTAATAACTTTGATTTCATACTAAAAACGTATTTTTTTGAGTGAATACATAAAAGTCCGTTTTTCTCGAAAAACTATAAGAGATACAGCAAAAAAAACGTATTCTTTGAGTGAAAACATAAAAGCGGAATCTGTGATCACGTCGATTTTATACTAAAAACGTATTCTTTCAGTGAAAGCATAAAATCCGTTTTTCTCTCGAAAACTATAAGGAATACAGCAAAAACAAGCGAAATCTGTGATCACTTTTATTTCATACTAAAAACTTTTTTTTGAATAAAAACATAAAGGTCCGTTTTTCTCGAAAACTACAAGAGATACAACAAAAACAAGCGAAATCTGTGTTAACTTTGATTTTATATACTAAAAACGTATTTTTTTAGTGAAAACATAAAAGTCAGTTTTTCTCGAAAACTATAAGAGATACAGCAAAAACAGGTGAAATCTTTTAATCACTTGATTTCATACTAAAAACGTATTCTTTGAGTGAAAACATAAAACCGGAATCTGTGATAACTTTGATTTTATACTAAAAACTATATTTTGAGTGAAAACATAAAAGTCCGTTTTTCTCGAAAACTATAAGGAATACAGCAAAAACAAGCGAAATCTGTGATTACTTTTATTTTATACTAGAAACATATTTTTTGAGTGAAAACATAAAAAGTAAGTTTTTCTCGAAAACTATAAAAGATACAGCAAAACAAGCGAAATTTGTGATCACTTTGATTTCATACTAAAAACGTTATTTTTGAGTGAAAACATAAAAGCGGAATATGTGATCACTTTGACATTTATACTAAAAACGTATTTTTTGAGTGAAAACATAAAAGTCCGTTTTCTCGAAAACTATAAGAGATACAGCAAAACAAGCGAAATCCTTGATCACTTTGATTTCATACTAAAAAACGTAATTTTTGAGTGAAAACATAAAAGCGAATATGTGATCACTTTGACTTTATACTAAAAACGTATTTTTTGAGTGAAAACATAAAAGTCCGCTTTTCTCGAAAACTATAAGAGATACAGCAAAAACAAGCGAATTCTGTGATCACTTCTACTTCATACCAAAAACCCATATTTTGAGTGAAAATATGAAAGTCCGTTTTTCTCGAAAACTATAAGATTTACAGCAAAAACAAGCGTATTCTGTGATCACTTCTATTTCATACCAAAAACCCATATTTTGAGTGAAAACTTAAATGTCCGTTTTTCTCGATAACTATAAAAGATACAGCAAAAACAAGCGAATTCTGTGATCACTTCTATTTCATACCAAAAACCCATATTTTTGAGTGAAAACATAAAAGTCCGTTTTTCTCGAAAACTATAACAGATACAGCAAAAAGAAGCGAGTTCTGTGATCACTTCTATTTCATGCCAAAAACCCGTAATTTGAGTGAGAATATAATTGTCTGTTTTTCTCGAAAACTATAAGAGATACAGCAAAAACAAGCGAATTCTGTGATCACTTCTATTTCATACCAAAAACTTATATTTTGAGTGAAAACATAAAAGTCCGTTTTTCTCGAAAACAGCAAAAAGAAGCGAGTTCTGTGATCACTTCTATTTAATGCCAAAAACCCATATTTTGAGTGAAAACATAAAAGTCCGTTTATCTCGAAAACTATAAGAGATACAGCAAAAACAAGCGAATTCTGTGATCACTTCTATTTCATACCAAAAACCCATATTTTGAGTGAAAACATAAAAGTCCGTTTTTCTCGAAAACTATAAGAGATACAGCAAAAACAAGTGAATTCTGTGATCACTTCTATTTCATACCAAAAACCCATATTTTGAGTGAAAACATAAAAAATCGTTTATCTCGACAACTATAAGAGATACAGCAAAAACAAGCGAATTCTCTGATCACTTCTATTTCATACCAAAAACCCATATTTTGAGTGAAAATATAAAAGTGAAAACATAAAAGTCTGTTTTTCTCGAAAACTAGAAGAGATACAGCAAAAACAAGCGAATTCTGTGATCACTTCTATTTCATACCAAAAACCAATATTTTGAGTGAAAATATAAAAGTCCGTTTTTCTCGAAAACTATAAGAGATACAGCAAAAAGAAGCGAATTCTGTGATCACTTCTATTTCATACCAAAAACCCATATTTTGAGTGAAAACATAAAAGTCCGTTTTTCTCGAAAACTATAAGAGATACAGCAAAAACAAGCGAATTCTGTGATCACTTCTATTTCATACCAAAAACCCATATTTTGAGTGAAAATATGAAAGTCCGTTTTTCTCGAAAACTATAAGATTTACAGCAAAAACAAGCGAATTCTGTGATCACTTCTATTTCATACCAAAAACCCATATTTTGAGTGAAAACATAAAAGTCTGTTTTTCTCGAAAACTAGAAGAGGTACAGCAAAAACAAGCGTATTCTGTGATCACTTCTATTTCATACGAAAAACCCATATTTTGAGTGAAAACTTAAATGTCCGTTTTTCTCGAAAACTCTAAAAGATACAGCAAAAACAAGCGAATTCTGTGATCACTTCTATTTCATACCAAAAACCCATATTTTTGAGTGAAAACATAAAAGTCCGTTTTTCTCGAAAACTATAAGATACAACAAAAACAAGCGAAATCTGTGATCACTTTGATTTCATACTAAAAACTAATTTTTTTTGAGTGAAAGCATAAAAGCCCGATTTTCTCGAAAACTATAAGAGATACAGCAAAGCAAGCCAAATCTGTGATCACTTTAATTTCATACTAAAAACGCATTTTTTGAATGAAAACATAAAAGTCCGTTTTTCTCGAAAACTACAAGAGATACAGCTTCGATTTTATACTAAAAACATATTTTTTGAGTGAAAACATAAAAGTCTGTTTTTCTCGAAAACTAAAAGAGATACAGCAAAAACAAGTGAAATCTGTGATCACTTCGATTTTATACTAAAAACGTATTTTTTGAGTGAAAACATAAAAGTCCGCTTTTTCTCGAAAACTATAAGAGATACAGCAAAAATAAAAACGTATTTTTGAGTGAAAACATAAAATTCCGTTTATAAGTTTTTGGTATGAAATAGAAGTGATCACAGAATTCGCTTGTTTTTGCTGTATCTCTTATAGTTTTCGAGAAAAACGGACAATTATATTCTCACTCAAATTATGGGTCTTTGGCATAAAATAGAAGTGATCACAGAATTCGCTTGTTTTTGCTGTATCTCTTATAGTTTTCGAGAAAAACGGACTTTTATGTTTTCACTCAAAATATGGGTTTTTGGTATGAAGTAGAAGTGATCACAGAATTCACTTGTTTTTGCTGTATCTCTTATAGTTTTCGAGAAAAACGGACTTTTATGTTTTCACTCAAAAATATGGGTTTTTAGTATGAAATAGAAGTGATCACAGAATTCGCTTGTTTTTGCTGTATCTCTTATAGTTTTCGAGAAAAACGGACTTTTATGTTTTCACTCAAAATATGGGTTTTAGGTATAAAATAGAAGTGATCACAGAATTCGCTTGTTTTTGCTGTATCTCTTATAGTTTTCGAAAAAAACGGACTTTTATGTTTTCACTCAAAAATATGGGTTTTTGGTATGAAATAGAAGTGATCACAGAATTCGCATGTTTTTGCTGTATCTTTTATAGTTTTCGAGAAAAACGGACATTTAAGTTTTCACTCAAAATATGGGTTTTTGGTATGAAATAGAAATGATCACAGAATTCGCTTGTTTTTGCTGTATCTTTTATAGTTTTCGAGAAAAACGGAAATTTAAGTTTTCACTCAAAATATGGGTTTTTGGTATGAAATAGAAATGATCACAGAATTCGCTTCTTTTTGCTGTATCTTTTAAAGTTTTCGAAAAAACGGACTTTTATGTTTTCACTCAAAATATGGGTTTTTGGTATGAAATAGAAGTGAATAGAAAGAATTCGCTTGTTTTTGCTGTAGCTCTTATAGTTTTCGAGAAAAAGGACTTGGTATGAATTAGAAGTGATCACAGAATTCGCTTGTTTTTGCTGTATCTCTTATAGTTTTCGAAATAAACGGACTTTTATGTTTTCACTCAAAATGTGGGTTTTTGGTATGAGATAGAATTGATGACAGAATTCGCTTGTTTTTGCTGTATCTCTTATAGTTTTCGAGAAAAACGGACTTTTATATATTCACTCAAAATATGGGTTTTTGGTATGAAATAGAAGTGATCACAGAATTCTCTTGTTTTTGCTGTATCTCTTATAGTTTTCGAGAAAAACGGACTTTTATATTTTCACTCAAAATGTGGGTTTTTGGTATGAGATAGAATTGATGACAGAATTCGCTTGTTTTTGCTGTATCTCTTATAGATTTCGAGAAAAACGGACTTTTATGTTTTCACTCAAAATATAAGTTTTTGGTATGAAATAGAAGTGATCACAGAATTCGCTTGTTTTTGCTGTATCTCTTATAGTTTTCGAGAAAAACGGACAATTATATTCGCACTCAAATTATGGGTTTTTGGCATGAAATAGAAGTGATCACAGAATTCGCTAGTTTTTGCTGTATCTCTTATAGTTTTCGAGAAAAACGGACTTTTATGTTTTCACTCAAAATATGGGTTTTTGGTATGAAATAGAAGTGATCACAGAATTCGCTTGTTTTTGCTGTATCTCTTATAGTTTTCGAGAAAATATGGGTTTTTGGTATGAAATAGAAGTGATCACAGAACTCGCTTCTTTTTGCTGTATCTGTTATAGTTTTCGAGAAAAACGGATTTTTATGTTTTCACTCAAAATATGGGTTTTTGGTATGAAATAGAAGTGATCACAGAATTCGCTTGTTTTTGCTGTATCTCTTATAGTTTTTGAGAAAAACGGACTTTTATGTTTTTCACTCAAAAAATATGGGTTTTTGGTATGAAATAGAAGTGATCACAGAATTCGCTTGTTTTTTGCTGTATCTTTTATAGTTTTCGAGAAAAAAACGGACATTTAAGTTTTCACTCAAAATATGGGTTTTTGGTATGAAATAGAAATGATCACAGAATTCGCTTGTTTTTGCTGTATCTTTTATAGTTTTCGAGAAAAACGGACATTTAAGTTTTCACTCAAAATATGGGTTTTTGGTATGAAATAGAAATGATCACAGAATTCGCTTCTTTTTGCTGTATCTTTTAAAGTTTTCGAAAAAACGGACTTTTATGTTTTCACTCAAAATATGGGTTTTTGGTATGAAATAGAAGTGAATAGAAAGAATTCGCTTGTTTTTGCTGTAGCTCTTATAGTTTTCGAGAAAAAGGACTTTTATATTTTCACTCAAAATATGGGTTTTTGGTATGAAATAGAAGTGATCACAGAATTTGCTCGTTTTTGCTGTATCTCTTATAGTTTTCGAGAAAAACGGACTTTTATTTTCGCTTGTTTTTGCTGTATCTCTTATAATTTTCGAGATAAACGGACTTTTATGTTTTCACTCAAAATATGGGTTTTTGGCATGAAATAGAATTGATCACAGAATTCGCTTGTTTTTGCTGTATCTCTTATAGTTTTCGAGAAAAACGGACTTTTATATATTCACTCAAAATATGGGTTTTTGGTATGAAATAGAAGTGATCACAGAATTCTCTTGTTTTTGCTGTATCTCTTATAGTTTTAGAGAAAAACGGACTTTTATATTTTCACTCAAATTATGGGTTTTTGGCATGAAATAGAAGTGATCACAGAATTCGCTTGTTATTGCTGTATCTCTTATAGTTTTCGAGAAAAACGGACTTTTATGTTTTCACTCAAAATATGGGTTTTTGGTATGAAATTGAAGTGATCACAGAATTCGCTTGTTTTTGCTGTATCTCTTATAGTTTTCGAGAAAAACGGACTTTTATATTTTCACTCAAAATATGGGTTTTTGATATGAAACAGAAGTGATCACAGAATTCGCTTGTTTTTGCTGTATCTCTTAGAGTTTTCGAGATAAACGGTTTTTTATGTCTTCACTCAAAATATGGGCTTTTGGTATGAAATAGAAATGATCACAGAATTCACTTGTTTTTCTGTATCTCTTATAGTTTTCGAGAAAAACGGACTTTTATATTTCACTCAAAATATGGGTTTTTAGTATGAAATAGAAGTGATCACAGAATTCGCTTGTTTTTGCTGTATCTCTTATAGTTTTCGAGAAAAACGGACATTTAAGTTTTCACTCAAAATATGGGTTTTTGGTATGAAATAGAAATGATCACAGAATTCGCTTGTTTTTGCTGTATCTTTTATAGTTTTCGAGAAAAACGGACATTTAAGTTTTCACTCAAAATATGGGTTTTTGGTATGAAATAGAAATGATCACAGAATTCGCTTCTTTTTGCTGTATCTTTTAAAGTTTTCGAAAAAACGGACTTTTATGTTTTCACTCAAAATATGGGTTTTTGGTATGAAATAGAAGTGAATAGAAAGAATTCGCTTGTTTTTGCTGTAGCTCTTATAGTTTTCGAGAAAAAGGACTTTTATATTTTCACTCAAAATATGGGTTTTTGGTATGAAATAGAAGTGATCACAGAATTCGCTTGTTTTTGCTGTATCTCTTATAGTTTTCGAGAAAAACGGACTTTTATTTTCGCTTGTTATTGCTGTATCTCTTATAGTTTTCGAGAAAAACGGACTTTTATGTTTTCACTCAAAATATGGGTTTTTGGTATGAAATTGAAGTGATCACAGAATTCGCTTGTTTTTGCTGTATCTCTTATAGTTTTCGAGAAAAACGGACTTTTATATTTTCACTCAAAATATGGGTTTTTGATATGAAACAGAAGTGATCACAGAATTCGCTTGTTTTTGCTGTATCTCTTAGAGTTTTCGAGATAAACGGTTTTTTATGTCTTCACTCAAAATATGGGTTTTTGGTATGAAATAGAAATGATCACAGAATTCACTTGTTTTTCTGTATCTCTTATAGTTTTCGAGAAAAACGGACTTTTATATTTCACTCAAAATATGGGTTTTTGGTATGAAATAGAAGTGATCACAGAATTCGCTTGTTTCTGCTGTATCTCTTATAGTTTTCGAGAAAAACGGGCATTTATATTCTCACTCAAATTATGGGTTTTTGGCATGAAACAGCTTGTTTTTGCTGTGTCTCTTATAGTTTTCGAGAAAAATAGACTTTTATGTTTTCACTCAAAATATGGGTTTTTGGTATGAAATAGAAGTTTTGCTTGTTTTTGCTGTATCTCTTATAGTTTTCGAGAAAAACGGACTTTTATATTTTCACTCAAAATATGGGTTTTTGGTATGAAATAGAAGTGATCACAGAATTCGCTTGTTTTTGCTGTATCTGTTATAGTTTTCGAGAAAAACGGACTTTTAAATTTTCACTCAAAATATGGGTATTTGGTATGAAATAGAAGTGATCACAGAATTCGCTTGTTTTTGCTGTATCTCTTATAGTTTTCGAGAAAATATGGGTTTCTGGTATGAAATAGAAGTGATCACAGAACTCGCTTCTTTTTGCTGTATCTGTTATAGTTTTCGAGAAAAACGGATTTTTATGTTTTCCCTCAAAATATGGGTTTTTGGTATGAAATAGAAGTGATCACAGAATTCACTTGGTTTTGCTGTATCTCTTATAGTTTTCGAGAAAAACGGACTTTTATGTTTTCACTCAAAATATGGGTTTTTGGTATGAAATAGAAGTGATCACAGAATTCGCTTGTTTTTGCTGTATCTCTTATAGTTTTCGAGAAAAACGGACTTTTATGTTTTCACTCAAAATATGGGTTTTTGGTATGAGATAGAAGTGATCACAGAATTCGCTTGTTTTTGCTGTAAATCTTATAGTTTTCGAGAATAATAGACTTTTATATTTTCACTCAAAATATGGGTTTTTGGTATCTCTTATAGTTTTCGAGAAAAACAGACTTTTATGTTTTCATGTATGGGTTTTTGGTATGAAATAGAAATGATCACAGAATTCGCTTGTTTTTGCTGTATCTCTTATAGTTTTCTAGTAAAACAGACTTTTATGTTTTCACTCAAAAATATGGGTTTTTGGTATGAAATAGAAGTGATCATAGAATTCGCTTATTTTTGCTGTATCTTTTATACTTTTCGAAAAAACGGACTTTTATGTTTTCACTCAAAATATGGGTTTTTGGTATGAAATAGAATTGGTCACAGAATTCGCTTGTTTTTGCTGTAGCTCTTATAGTTTTCGAGAAAAAGGACTTTTTTATTTTCACTCAAAATATGGGTTTTTGGTATGAAATAGAAGTGATCACAGAATTCGCTTGTTTTTGCTGTATCTCTTATAGTTTTCGAGAAAAACAGACTTTTATATTTTCACTCAAAATATGGGTTTTTGGTATGAAATAGAAGTGATCACAGATTAAGCTTGTTATTGCAGTATCTTTTACAGTTTTCGAGAAAAGCGGACTGTTTTTACTCTAAAAATGGGTTTTTGGTATGAAATAGAAGTGATCACAGAATTCGCTTGTTTTTTCTGTATCTCTAATAGTTTTCGAGAAAAACGGACTATTATGTTTTTACTCTAAAAATGGGTTTTTGGTATGAAATAGAAGTGATCACAGATTTCGCTTGTTTTTGCTGTATCTCTTATAGTTTTCGAGAAAAACGGACTTTTATGTTTTCACTTTAAATATAGATTTTTAGTATGAAATTATAGTGAGCACAGATTTCGTTTGTTTTTGCTGTATCTCTTGTAATATATTTTCAAAACAACTTCCCGGTATGCAGTATTTCATTTAGTTTCTTTAACACCGTTTAGCCCCTTTTAATTTTGTTTTTTATTATCCTTGTACTTTTATTCCTTTTCCCACCATTACAAACCCTTCCTTTACAACATGCATCAAGTGTAATGGCATGCATGTGTAGAATACAAATTTTTTAAACTAAAGAAATAAAGCAAAATAGTACAATGTGACAAAAGTTGTTGTCTTAGTATTGCTAAATACTGTCAAAAATCAATTAAATTTTTAATATAAATAAGAATGGTTTTCATTACAAAAAGTTTGTCCGAAATTGTTTGCTGGGAAATAATGCATAAATATACTATAAAGTAAAACCTAAGTTTTGCAAATAGGTCTCTAAAAGCATTATTAATCACCGTTACTTAAATCGATTTGTGTATGTTTACGGTTTATGGTTGCATCTGGGTGCATTTTAATCAGGGTAGGTAGCACCAGTAGTGGTTTAGATTATCGAACATAAAAGGTAACATTAAAATGTATACACATGAACTCTAAGTAAATCACAACATCCTGTGGTTTAGTCTAGGCTAACAAATAGGTATGCAAATCATGAATACAAGAAATGAGAAATAATAATTTAAAATATCCATGGACTCGTTTCAGATTTCCAATGCAAAAATTTACGTTCCAGTTTTAATTTGAATTTTATTATAAATGAAACAAAACGTTCCTTAACTATAGATTAATTTTGTCACTTAAAAACAAGCTCTTTTCTCCAACTATGATAGTTCTTCCTTGCTTTCCATTTCCCCTTCTTAAAATCATTTTCAACCATAACACCACAACCAACACAGAAATCCTTCAATTTGTAAATACACACAGTCAACATCCGGAACTAACGCCAACAGCACAGCACCTCTACCTCCGTCGTCATCAACCAACCATCAGCAGAAAGCCACGCATTCTGTCATGCAGCAATAAAGTGGTAGCAAAAGATGCGAAAAGAAAAAACCATGAGCAAATAACTAAACAAAATAAAAACTAAAGGAATTACCACAATATGTACGTACCAGAGTGGAGCACAAAAGACAAAAAGTAAATAGAATTTTATTATAGCATTTCCTATTTAATATTATGACACTGACTTAAATTGTTTTAGAACAGGCAGAGGTAGAGTTGGGTAACTATTTGTAATAGTTAGTACTTATTTAGTAGATTGCATTGATGCTGAAGACGTTAGAGGTTGATGGGGTAAATAGTTACTGTTAACTTAGTTTGACATTAAATAAAAAAACCAAGTATAAACAAATTGGTTTTCTAAAGTTTACAAAATAAAAGACTTAAAGTTGTTACAGCAACAAAAAATTCCCATAAAACAATTAGCGTATGAAGGAAATATAAACAAACATCGTTATTTTTGAAAACCACAGTTTTTATGTCCTTTTCAAACCAGCGTCACATGTTTTCTTTCTTTTAACAAACAACTTTTATGCTTTTGCCACCTAATTCCATCTTCTATACACAATAATAATACTTTTAATATTCCTTACTTTATCCTTTAAGATTCCTTTTTTTATGCGTAAATTTACTGCTTATTGTCATGTCATTATAAACATATGACTTGCCATTGAAATTGAACTTTAGATATTGACTTTTATTCGAGTGTTTTATAGGCGTGGGAGTACTTAGACTGCATCAAGTGGCTTTAACTTTTGTTTTTAATACAATGTCATCTTCAAAAAGCTTATAATATTTATCAGAAACATATAAAGCATTAGGGGGCCCAAATACAAAGATTTAAAACTAAATCCCAATGCAAATATAAATTTTGGAAACACTGTCAATATTCCCAAAATCAAATGCAAATAGAAACTATAGCCCAATCTCGACAGTTAAAAAGCTCGACTACAAAAATTCTAGTCTATAGTCTAGTCTATAGTCTAGTCTATAGTCTAGCCTATAGTCTAGTCTATAGTGTAGTCTATAGTCTAGTCTATAGTCTAGTCTATAGTCTAGTATATAGTCTAGTCTATAGTCTAGTCTATAGTCTAGTCTATAGTCTAGT
>NC_060953.1:44709804-44714054 GCF_022045245.1 Lucilia cuprina | reverse complement strand
AAAAATCAATTAATTTAATATGAAAACGAATTTTACAGTATGTGGAACGTATTTGACAAATGTGTTGTGGGACGTATCTGGCCGACGAATTTAACTTCACACCCTTAAGAAAATTGTGTATTAATAAAAGAAAAAATCCCATATGAAACCACTTAGACATTAATAACTATTCAAATTTATTCTCTCTTTTTATTCCAAAAGAATTCATATGGAATTTAATCAGAGATGAACACATATCTATCGATGGCATATGATGGAATCTCAAACAAATTAATAAATATTCCACAAGTGAGCGAAATAAAGAAAACGACCATAAAATACCCTACTATAGTTAAAGCTATTCTATAATCGGAACAAGAGCGTCATCCGAAAGACATATTTAAGTGACTTTTAGAAGTCACATAGAAGAGAATTCTAAAAGATAGAATTCTAAAAGATAGATAAAATGCAGGTTTAAACTACATTTAAAAGTCACTAAAGTGTCTTTGGTAAAGTCAATAATAATTTTGCGATATTACTGTAGGGTATCAAACATATTGCTACCAACTCTTCTTTTTGTACAACAGCCTGCCACATACGACTATTGCGGCACAAATATTCAAATACATTTTCAAGAAGAATCATTGAAGTTCATACATAAATGATGATTATGAAGAAAACGATGATGATTTTTTCGGTTCCTACTTGTTTTATATATTGATAAAGAAATCAAAAAAGAAAAAAATATACATCTCTTTTTATTGGGTGATGTGATGAAGTCTTGGTTTTTATCTCTATATTATTTCTGTGATGTATTTAAATATGCAATTTACAAATTCAAGTATTCTGCCCTACTTTTAAGAAATTTATTTAGAATTTTACTAAAATAGACTAAGACTAAAAACTGATCGACAAACAGATATATAGTACTGACTATACACTGAATTATTGTCACGACTATAAAGTGATCTGCAGATAAATTAAGACTATAAATTGATCTATTGTGCAGACTCAAAACCGATCTATAATACGGACTGCAGTATGATTACAGACAATAAACTGATCTACATGTACAGACTATAGATAGATCTATAGTACTGACTACAAAGTTATAAGATTATTGATTGTTCTATACTACTGACTGTAGACTTATCCATAGTGATAAGATATATATAATACAGACTGTAGACTGATCTTTAGAACAGACTATAAACTCATCTTTAGAACAGACTATAGACTGATATATAGAAAATACTATAGACTGATCTTTACAACAGACTATAGACTGATCTAAGAACAGACTATAGACTGATCTATAGGACAGACTATAGACTTATCTATAAAACTGAATATAGACTGATCTATAGAACAGACTATAGACTGATCTATAGATCAGACTATAGACTGATCTATAGTACAGTCTATAGACAGATCTATAGAACAGACTATAGACTGATCTATAGAACAGACTATAGACTGATCTATAGAACAGACTATAGACTGATCTATAGAACAGACTATAGACTGGTATTTAGAACAGATTATGGACTGATCTATAGAACAGACTATAGACTGGTCTTTTGAACAGACTATGGACTGATCCTATTGTAGATATTATTGGTTCTATATAACTGACTATATACTTATCCATAGTATAAACTGTAGACTTATCCGTAGTACAGGCTGATCAATAGAAAAAACTATAGACTATATAGAACATATTATAGACTGAGCATAAGAACTGTTCTATAGAAGAGACTATAAACTGATCTATAATACAGATTTTGAATTGAACTATAGTACAAACAGCAAACTGATCTAAATCAAACTCTATATACTGATGAATAGTAGAGATTATATATTGACCTATAATACAAGCTTTAGACTCATTTACAGTTCAAATTATATTTTGATCTTAAGTACAGACTGATCTTAAGTACAGGCTTTAGCTATTAAATAAAAAAATAAACAAAATATCTTATTAAATTCATTAGACTGTATGTAGCTCATTATAAGTTCGTTTAAGATAGAGCTACTTCTTATAACAGAAAGACATATGTTTTCCTTTTGCTCCACATCTTCCACACACACACACAGACAGACACTTGGTATGCATTCATTTGTAGTATTTGATCCTTGTTTTGTGGTTTTTGTGTTTTTATTTATATATTTTAAATGTGCGATGAACATATAAAAACCGATTGAAAAATTCAATTTAATATAATTTAATCTTTTTCAACAGATTTGTTGTTTCACAATATAACTGCACAATGATTCAGATTTATAAAAGTAGATGCTATAGATTTAATGTGTTTAAAATGGATATCTAATAATATGGGTAATCGCATTTGTTGTTCAAGGACCGATTTTGATACAAAAGTAATATTTTTAAATTAATTAAATTTATAAAAAAATTTTGTTACTTAGTCTATTTATGAAGACAGGTAAACGACTTTTAAAGGTTTAATCAATTTCAGAAGATTTATTTATTTTACAATCATAATAATTCCACTTAAAATAGTATAAAGTTAAAAATTGTTTTTTTTTTCATTAATTATCTTAACTGAGTTGTGTTAACAACGGATTAGCCAGATTTATGCAGACTCAGCCTTATTTTTTTTATGAAGAGGCAAACTATTTTTTTGAACTGTTAAATTGTCCTTTTTAGTTTGGCAAGGTTCTGAAAAGTATATGAAATTATTTAATTAAAAAAATATATTTTATTTGCTGTAATGATATGTATGAGTAATTGCTTAAAATAACTATTGAACAAACAAATTCAAATACCTTTTAAGAATTTTTGATAAGCAAAAGAATTTTGTTTTTAATTTCTATTCCCACGATTCTTATTTTTATTACTGTTTGAAATTCTATACGAATTTTATAGATAACGGTAAATGTAAATAATAATATATTTAAGGTGTGCAAAGAGAGAATTTAGAAAACAAAAATTTTGCTAAAATCCAAGACAAGAAGCTGAGAGTAAGAGGCTAAAAGAAAGGAGTGGTGGATGAGAGTAACGCACTAAAATTAAAGAACAATTGATAGATGATCGCTAATTTATAACAAAAACGATGAACTGTTCTACGGTCTAGGCTACCAACTGTTCTGTAGTTAATATATTGTATATAGTATGATCCATAACTAGGGTTGTAAACTGATCTATAACAAATTATTATTTGAACAGATCTTCGGCAACAGTCTGGTACAAAAATCAATACATTGTACATAGTTTTTAGGTTCCGCTAAAAACTAAACAATAGTCAGCGCAGATCGGTTTAAAATTTAATAAATGAATTAGACTAGAAACTGATCTGCTATCAAAGTATGTACTTATCTGAGATGTATAGTCAACACTATAAAGTGATCTATAGTCCACAATATAGAGTGATCTACAGTCCAGACTATAGAGTGATCTATAGTCCAGAATATTGACTGATCTATAGTCCAGACTATAGACTGATCTATAGACCAGGCTATATACTGATCTATAGTCCAGACTATAGACTGTTCTATAGTCCAGACTATGGACTGATGTAAAGTTCAGACTATAAACTGATCTATAGTTCAGAATATAGACTGATCTATAGTTCAGACTATAGACTGATGTTTAGTTCAGACTATAGACTGATCAATAGTTAAGATTATAGACTGATCTATAGTTCAGACTATAGACTGATCTATAGTTCAGACTATAGACTGATCTATAGTTCAGACTATAGACTGATCTATAGTTCAGACTATAGACTGATCTGTAGTCCAGACTAAAGAGTCATCTATGGTCCGACCTATAGACTGTTCTATAGCCCAGTCTTTAGACTCATCTTCAGTGTACATTATATATTGATATCTATAGTCCAAACTATAGACTGATCTATAGTCCAGACTATAGACTGATCTATGGTTCAGTCTATAAACTGATCTATAGTTCAGACCATAGACTGATCTATATTTCAGACTATAGACTGATCTATATTTCAGACTATAGACTGATCTACAGTCCAGACTATAGACTGATCTATAGTCCAGACTATAGACTGATCTATAGTCCAGACTATAGACTGATCTATAGTCCAGACTATGGACTGATCTATAGTCCAGACTATGGACTGATCTATAGTCCAGACTATAGACTGATTTATAGTCCAGACTATAGACAGATTTATAGTACAGACTATAGACTGATCTATAGTCCAGACTATAGACTGATCTATAGTCCAGACTATAGACTGATCTATAGTCCAGACTATAGACTGATCTATAGTCCAGAC
>NC_060953.1:44700214-44709704 GCF_022045245.1 Lucilia cuprina | reverse complement strand
CTATAGTCGAGACTATAGACTGATCTATAGTCGAGACTATAGACTGATCTATAGTCGAGACTATAGACTGATCTATAGTCGAGACTATAGACTGATCTATAGTCCAGAATATAGACTGATCTGTAGTCCAGAATATAGACTGATCTGTAGTCCAGACTATAGACTCATCTATGGTCCGACTGTTCTATAGCCTAGTTTTAAGACTGATCTTCAGTGTAGATTATATAATGATATATTGTTCACACAATTGATTGATTTAGAGTCCCCATAAGTTATATACTGATATATAGTCCACACTATAGTCTTACCTATAGTCAGGATTAGAGCCTATCAGACACATATATTTCCAAGAGCCTCATTTTTACTGCCAGGGTTTTGAAATTATTTGTTAGTTTGTTCTTAATAAGATTTCTTTAAAATAATATAAAAATCGTTTATTGACCCTTATGTAGCACATTCAGGTCGAGACGCCAAATAAATTTTAAAAATACTTTTCATTAAAAATAAAAAAAAATACTTTGGTTTTGTACTAACGTCTTACGTAATAGGCGGCACCGCCCAAATGAGGATATATAGCATACGAGGGATAAGTGGCATAAGAAGCAGTAGCATAGTGGGGATAATAGGCGGGTGCGGCAAAAGCTGGAGCGGCAATAACGGGCGTGTGGACAGCAGTAGCAGCTACAACGGGATGATGAACAGCAGCAGCTGCTACAACAGGAGTCACTAATGCGGGAGCAGCAGCATAGTTAACACCGGTAGTTAATAAATGAGGCTTAGCGGAGGCATAAGCTATTATAGCTAATAACAAAACGATCAACTGAAAACAAATGATTTTTAATAAAATTTATTTGATTGTATAAACTTTTATACTTCATATATAAAAAAAATACTTACAAATTTGAACATTGTATTGAAGAAGTAAGAGGATGTAGCCGCTTGTAGGTTTGGTAACCAAGTAATTGATATTTGAATACTAAATGCCAATTTATTCAATACTGGCCTTCATTATTTGTTAGAGAATCATGTTTTGTTTTTCGTCTTATTATGTTTGTTTATCGTTAATTCTTTTTTATAGTTTTTTTTCTAATTTCTTTTTGGTTTTATATTAGATGAGTGTTGTTGCTTAGTTTTTTTGGAAGATTTTTGTTGTACGTTCGTTACCATAACAATTAAGAAAATGTACTTTGTTTTCATTCTCAACTTTGCACAGTGGAATGGATTATAAACTAAATAGAAAAAAAATGAAGTTTTTTATTTAAATAAATTTTCATTATTTAAGAAAATATTTTCAAACTCTTACCAGAAAGATTTCGCAGATCATTTTAGCAGAATACTGAAATGGTTTGTGTCTTTGCTAACAATCTGTAACATAACCACTATACATTAAATATTATTAAATTTTAATAAAGGAGCGAAGTCATCTCATTATCACCTCTCTCTCTTTTCTCTCATTATTATATTTAAATTAAATCTCATAATTTATATTTAAATTAAATAAATTTCTCTTTGTTCTTATCACATTCTCGCCATAAAAAAGTTAATAAACTTTTTAATGAGAATATAAAACAAAAATGACCAAAAGTTGAAGAAAAGAGAATAAATAAATCACAATTGCAAAAGGAAGAGAAAAAAATAAATAATTTTTTTTGGGTGTGTTTCGGCAAACTCTATTTGTCTGTTATGTATTAATTATTTTAATATAATTTTATTTTTATTATTATTATTTTGCACATTATTGACCATAATGATACGGTTACCATGGTTAATAATGAATGAGCAAAACCATAAAAAAACTGGACAGAGCAAAAAAAAGTGAATTAATGAATGAAATTCTCTTTTTCGGTTTTCCATTTGGCACGTAGTAAAAAATACATATTTAATCAAAATATTAATTAAATGGTTGGTTTGTTGTTCATTAAAATGCAATAAATTGTTTTTGTGTGAAAATGGTATGGACACGATGATACTGATGACGATGATAGCAAAGGTGATTAAATTTCTGGTAATTTAGCTTAATAACTTAAGTCAATTGAAGTTCATATTTACAATTACATTGATCTTCAGTCAATAATACTTATTGATCTATATAGCTGACATATAGTTGATATAAACGTATCTTCAGTCAAGGCTGATTTGTGATCAATGCTGTTTTATAAATAAGATTATTGACAGATCTATAGTCAATACTATAGAATGCTCTATTGTCAAATTTATAGAAGTCTAGGCTCTAGAGTGATCTTTAGTTAAGCCTGTATAGAATGATTTATAGTCATGATTATAGATTGGGGTATAGTCATGACTATAGACTGATCTATAGTCAGAACTACAGACTGATCTATAAACAGGACTATCTATTGATCTATAGGTAGAACTATAGACTGATCTATAATCAAATCTATAGACTGATCTACAGATCACTCATCTGTAGTCAAAACTTCAGACTAATCTATAGTCGGGATATTAGACTGATCTATATTCAGGACTGTAGACTAAATTGTAGTCAGAACTAAAGAATTATCTGTATTTAGGACTATACAACCATCTAGAGTCACGACCATATACGGATCTATAGTCAGGACTATAGGCTAATCTATAGACAGTACTATAGGCTTATCTATAGAGAGGACTGTAAACTAATCTATAGACAGGACAATAGGCTGATCTATAGTTAGGACAATAGACTGATCTATAGTCAGGACTATAGACTGATCTATATTCAGGACTGTAGACTGATCTATAGTCAGGACTATAGACTGATCTATAGTCAGAAGTATAGACTGATCTATAGTCAGAAGTATAGACTGATCTATAGTCAGGACTATAGACTGATCTATAGTCAGGACTATAGACTGATCTATAGTCAGGACTATAGGCTAATCTATAGTCAGGACTATAGACTGATCTATAGTCAGGACTATAGACTGATCTATAGTCAGGACTATTGACTGAACTATAGTCAGGACTATTGACTGGTCTATAGTCAGGACTATTGACTGATCTATAGACAGGACTATTGACTGATCTATAGCCAGGACTATAGACAGATCTATAGACAGGACTATAGACTGATCTGTAGTCAGGACTGATCTATAGTTAAGACTATAGACTGAACAATAGAATAGTCTAAAGTCGGGACTAATGTCTGATCTTAAGTCTGGGCTATAGACTGATCTATAGTCATGACTTTATACTGATCTATAGACATGACTATTGACTGATCTATAGTCAGGACTATAGACTGATCTATAGTCAGGACTATTGACTGAACTATAGTTAGGACTATTGACTGGTCTATAGTCAGGACTATTGACTGATCTATAGACAAGACTATTGACTGATCTATAGTCAGGACTATAGACAGATCTATAGACAGGACTATAGACTGATCTATAGTCAGGACTGATCTATAGTCAGCACTATAGACTGATCTATAGTCAGGACTATAGACTGATCTATAGTCAGGACTATAGACTGATCTATAGTCAGGACTATAGACTGATCTATAGTCAGGACTATAGACTGATCAATAGTCAGGACTATAGACTGATCTATAGTCAGGACTATAGACTGATCTATAGTCAGGAGTATAAACTAGTCTATAGTCAGGACTATAGACTGATCTAAAGTCTGGACTATGGACTGATCTATAGTCACTACTATAAAACGATTTATAGTCAGGACTACACAATAGTCTAAAGTCCTTATAGTCAAGGCTATAGAATGATATTTAGTGTATATATAACTTAATCTATATAATATATATAGGCGGAACTGTAGACTGATCTATAGTCAGGATCAAAAACTGATCTATAGTCAATTTTTTTAGAATAATCTGTAGTCAAGAGTTTAGACTGATCTGTTGTCTATTCAAGAATGATTTATAGTCAAAACTATAGAATACTTTCTGGTCAACACTTTGGGCTATTTCTGTAGACTTTTGATTGATCCATATTAAGATTTAAGCTATTTACGTGTATTGATACAGTGGGAGGAAATGACAATGGTAGAATGGAAATATTATTCAGTATAAGATTTTAAACATTTTTATGCAATATGTAGTCACAGTATTTGTTGAAAAATCTAGTTTTTGAAAGTATTTACTTGGAGAACCAGAAATCCGCTATATTTCCATTATAATGTTGTCATGCTTGTAATTTAATATATTGGTTTAGTTTCGGTTTCAAATGGGTTCTGAGTTTCACTATTTGTTATTTAATAATTTTATCTGTTTGTGAAATCTTTTACCATTTACGATTTAAAAATCTGTGATTATCCATTTGTTTTAAGTATTACCTTTTTATATTTATATAAACTAAATGTTTATCTCTAAAGCTTTAAACTCTTAAATATTATTTGTTTTTATTAAAAAAAATGCAACATTTTGTGTCGACAGCTGGCAATTATTCAATGTTTTATTTAAATTTTTTTATTTTTATTTGTGCGCTTATAATGTCAATGTTCATATGAGTTTTTGTTATAAAAAAACGGAAATGGATTTTAAGTTTATACAATATAATATTGACAAAAAAACTATATAATCCTTATGGAAAATGAAAAAAACTCCATATATGGAACCCAAATTGACCACATTGTTGAAAATGTAGAAAACAAAATTGAAGCCACTTATACAGAAATCACAACAGTATAAAAACATTGCTTAAATTTTACAGCTCCAGGCTAAACATTAAGTTTTTAAGGGGAACTAGTAATAAGTGTACTACGGGTGGTATAAGTAATATTAAATGCATATAAATTACATTAAAAGAAACCACCAACATTTATTGTGCAATAATTTAAGTTTCTATAATTATTTCCATATTGAAAAGAAAAAAAAATAACAAATAAAAGTTAGTATTTTTCTATTTCCGCAACATATCGAAAGTTAAAATTACAATTCTTTGTTTTTCGATTTCTTTGTCTACGCATCTGTATAAAAGAACTTTTTAACTTATACACGCATATACATAAGTATGTACATTTCTATAAACACTTACATATGTATGAGTTTGTATCATTTAAATGTATGTGTAAATGTATTTAAAATATGATGTTTGAAAACTAGTCTAGACAGTGTGAAATCATATGGATTTCCTGGTGATGTGGTTATTTTTTTTTGTTGAAAATTTTATATTTATTTATATGAACACATTGTATATAAGTGTATGAATAAAAAATTTATTTATAAATTTAACACAGATTTAAAAGATTTTTTAAATGGTATATTGTATGAAGTGGAAAGAAAATAAAAAAGGTCACATATATGCTATAGATTTTCTGGTCAGATAGTGTTATAGAATTGACTATATACTAATCAATAGATTACTCTGAAGTCTTGGCAATAGACCACTATGTAGTCTGGATCAAAGGTAACTCTAGAGGCACTACTATAGATAATCTTATAATCTTGACAATCACATCACTGCATAGTGATGACTATAGATCGTAGTTTTGATTATAGATAGATTAGACTTGACTAAATATCACTATATCAAATTGAATAAACCTCAATCCATAATCAAGACTAAAGATCAATCTATAGACTTGGATTACAGATCACTATCATATTGAATAAAAATTATTTCATAATTATTACAATAGATCACTCTATAGACTTGACTACAGATCACTCTATAGTCCCAACTATTGAAAACTTTATAGTCTTATCTATACATAAAGCTATAGCCTTGACTACAGATCACTCTGCGGGGTTTTGACTTTAAGTAGATCACTCTCTTTTCTTGACTACAAATCACTTTAAAGGTTAAGTTAGGTCGATAGGAGGATGTATATTACATCAAGTCCGAAGAAATACACCTAGGCCGCAATCGGGCATGTTGTGCGCTCCTTATCATGAGAAAAAAAGAGGGAACTGAATGAATTATTTTACAGTGTTCAAAAACTACAAATCACTCCATAGTCTTGATTATAGATCACTCTATCATATTGACAATAGATCACTCTTTAACGTTGAATGTGAAACACGCAATAGTCTTGACTATAAATCACTATTTAGCCTTAACTGTATATCACTTTAAAGTCTATTGTCATGACATTTATATTGATCGTTTTATTTACTAGACTATTGATTAGTCTATAGTCTTAGCTATAGAACAGTTTTTAGTCTTGACTATATTTCGCTCTCTATTCTTGACTATAGATCACTAGATTGTGGATCATCCAATACTCTTGATTTTTAATCACTATGTAGTCTTGACTCAATATCACTTTATAGTCTTGACATTAGTATTGATCGTTTTATTTTCTAGACTATTGATTAGTCTATAGTCTTATTTATAGAATAGTTTTTAGTGTTGACTATATATCGCTTTCTATTCTTGACTATAGATCACTTCCCCGTTGATCACCCAATTCTCTTGATTTTTTATCACTATTTAGTCTTGACTATAGATTACTCTGTAGTCTATTGTTTGGACTATAATATTTCTTAAAGATCAGTTTATATTATTAAGTTTAGATCAGTCTATAGTCTTAGCTATACTTCAGTATTTAGGCTTTGATTATAGATTAGTTTACTGTCTTGACTATAGATCACTCTATAGTTTAAATTGTGGATCACTATTTTGTCTTGACTATATATTACACTGTAGTCTATTGTTTGGACTATAGTATTTCTTACAGATCAGTTTATATTATTGAGTTTAGATCAGTATATAGTCTTAGCTATACTTCAGTATTTAGTCTTGACTATAGATTAGTTTACTGTCTTGACTATCGATCACTCTATAGTTTAAATTGTGGATCACTATTTTGTCTTGACTGTAGATTACTATATAGTTTATAGATCAGTTTTATGCATGCTTAGATCAGTCTACAGTTTGAGAGTATGTATGCTCTTTAGTATAGATCAATTTATAATATTGACCATAGATCATTCTATATAATATTGGCAAAAGAGCTCTACATGCTTATGTTATTCCGTCTTGGTTATATTATTCCGTATAAAACAGTGTCTAGTCTTGACAATAGATCAGTTTAAAGTCTGATCGAAAGATCACTTTGTAGGCTTGACTACAGATAAGTTTTTTGTCTTGACTAAAGTCAGTATATTGACAATAGATCACTCTATATTGGCAAAAGATCTCTACATAGCTATATTATTCCGTCTTGGCTATATAATTCCGTATAGATCAGTGTCTAGTCTTGACAATAGATCAGTCTATAGTCTGATCGAAAGTTCACTTTGTAGGCTTGACTATAGATAAGTTTTTTGTCTTGACTAAAGTCAGTCTTGACATTTGACCAGTGTGTTTAGTCAAGATTATGGATACTGATCATAGATCATTTTATACATAGTCTCGATCAGTTTATATGATGAACAATAAATCAGTCTAAAATATTGATTGTAGATCAATTAAATGTTAATTATTGATACATTTTTGGAAGATCGATCTGCTGTTGTGACCATACATCACTATAGATTAGACATAGCCTGTATGTTGTCTACAGTAGACAGATCATGGATCAGTTTTTAATGATCAATTAATATATGATCAACGGTATGTATATAACTGATAATACTAAAGTCTATTCCATACACAAGGATACAATGTGATTTAGAGTCAATGCTCTTGAGTAATTTAGAGTGATCTATGTAGTCACACTAAAAACTGATCTTTAATCAATATGTTTACACTAAAATAAAATTAAGAAAAATTACAGTCAAGATCTAAATGAAATTAAAAGAAAAATTACATTAATGATAACAAAAACTTAATTAACTTATTTTTTAAAATATTATGAATGTTTACACTTTTTGCACAATTTTTCAAAAAACCACAAAACTTTTTAAATATTTTTTTGCTTTAATAAATACTTTAGTTTTAATTTTTAGTAGAAAATTATTTTTCTGCTCATTTAAAAAAAAGTTTCTTTAGCTTTTGTTTTACTCTCTCTAAGACATTCATCATCTTTATAATCATTCTTATTTATATGAAGTAATAAAGCAGAAAAACAAAAGATTTTTCATTAATTCTTAAGAGCATCAACGGACCCTCAAATAAAAGTCTTCATTTTGAGTCTTTTTTTTTCTTCTTCGTTTTCCTTCTACTTATACGTATTTTCTCTGTATTATTTTTTAGCGAACAGAGTTAAAAAATGAACAAGAGCAACAAACATCACTACCCAAGCAGGATGATGTGAAGGAAGTTGTATGTCGACGAAGAACAACAGGAAAACAATTCTTGAAAATAATGAAACGTGAAAACCACCAACAGCAACAGCTCCTCTCGACACTATAAAACAGCCATGACTAACAAATAAAAGTAAAAAAAAACGAATGTTCAGTGAAAGATGGTAGTAAGACTAAGGAAGACGTTGAGCAGAAAGAGGCAACAGAAGAGTCAGTAGCAGCAGTATCAACAACAACAACAGATGCCTTATTAAAATCAAACAAGCAAATACTTCATTTCAAAACAATACAAAATATTTCTGTATTTTGCACATTTATGTACATATATCCAACCTACAGCAACAGCTACAACTACACTAATAGCAGTCATGAAGGTAAGCTGAAATAGATATTTATACATTCACTCATTCCTTCATTTACCTATACATACACACGTCTGTCCTTATGTATGTATAGAGGTAAACATGTAAACAATTAATAAATACCTTCAAGTTTTCATTAAAAAATTGTTTAGTTAAAAAATGGAAAAAAAATATATAAAACTTTTATAAAGAAAATAATAGCAAAAATATGAAAAACTTGTCAGGTATCCTGAAAAAAAACAAAGTTTCGTTTGGAATCCTTAAATAAGCGTTTAAAACTTGAAAAATTTATAAAGTTGTAAATTTTTTTAACTTTAGTATTATATTGTTTTAAATATTGGAGATATTAATTATTGAGTTTACCAATTTATTTCATTACAATTTGTAGTTTATGATAAATTTCATAACAGAAATTTTCAAAACTCTAGCTGCTTTAGTTTATTTTTCAGCCATATATACTTTATTTTTAATTTGTATTTCTCTTCAAATTTAAATATCTGTTTTACAACAACTTGTAGTTTTGCCTGCTTTATACAAACACGAAGTTTTAAAATTCTAGCTGCATTAATTCTTCCAACTGCCAAGTATCCTTTTTCTGATTTATATATTTTTATTGTTTGCGTATATTTAATGTAGTTATTTTGCAGAAAATTTTAATTTACTATCCCAGGCGCGAAGGGAAATTTATTTAGAATAGACTAGTCTATAGACTAGACTGTAAACTAGACTGTAAACTAGACTATACACTAGACTAAGGACTAAATTATAGACTATATAGTCTAGTGACTATAGACTAGACTAGGCTATAGACTAGATTATAGACTAGACTATAGACTAAACTATAGAATAGACTAGACTATAGACTAGGCTAGACTATAGACTAGGCTAGACTATAGACTAGACTATAGACTAGACTATAGACTAGACTATAGACTAGACTATAGACTAGACTATAGACTAGACTATAGACTAGACT
>NC_060953.1:44687212-44700114 GCF_022045245.1 Lucilia cuprina | reverse complement strand
GAACTAGAACTGAACTAGAACTGAACTAGAACTGAACTAGAACTGAACTAGAACTGAACTAGAACTGAACTAGAACTGAACTAGAACTGAACTAGTACTGAACTTGAAAAAAGTTTCACTAAAATTCCAAATTTTTACTAATGTGCTGTTTCCAGATACCGAGCGAGTAGTTTGAGCACAAATTTTACTTGTATTTTGTTATTGTAATAAAAACAAAATACAAGTAAAATTTTAACTCAAACTACTCACACGTTATCCAGAAACAACACATAAAATCACATTTTCACCAAAAAGTCTCAAAAAAATATAAATTTTTAAAAAAATTTAATTTTTATCATAAATTTGTAATGACTCAATTTTCTCAATTTTTGTCACAATTAAAAAAAAAACTTTTTTAATTATATTATTTTAAAGAAATTAGTTGATTCACAACAATTTGAATTGCAAATACTATAAATTTCTGCTGCAGCTTAACACTTTCACGGCCGAGTTGTAAAATTTCGATTGCAGATTATATTTCTTTTCCACAATTTTATTTTTTAAACAAACACATTTATCATTTAATATTTTAACATATCACTTTTAAGTTTATTTCACCATCAACAACAAAAACAAATTTAAATCACAGTTTACTTCAAGAGCAAGGGAGCTGAGGCAGCAACATAAGGAGAGGCAACATAAGGAGATGCAACATAAGGAGAGGCAACATAAGGAGAAGCAGCTACGACAGGAGCAGCAGCATAAGCGGCAGGGAAGGCGGCAGAATGAGCAACAGAGTGGGCATTGTAGCTGGAGGCATAGGGAGCTACATAAGAAGCATGACCAACAACAGCGGCGGCAGGAGCTGTGTAAGCCAAGGGAGCGCTATAAGCCAAAGGAGCTACAACACCAGGTTTAGCGGCAGCAACAGCAAACAAAGCAAAGAAGCAGACAGCGATCTATAGGATGGTTAACCGACAGCAGTTAGAAATCCACTCGTTACTTGAAAATTATATTCTCAATTAAAATATATTTTTTTACTTACGAATTTGAACATGTTGATTTTGTTTGAGTAGTTTAGTTTAACGTTAAAATCTTAACTAGTTAATTTTAATATTTGAAGTGTTATTTATACTAAATTTAATTAATTGCATACATGTTACCTACAACCTACGAACAGTCATTGACTAAATTTTTTTTATGTTATGAACAAATTTTTGGCTTGAAAATTATCAGCACACTCTGACACACATACACACACACACACAAATTTACCAACAACACTGCGACCATCAAATAAAATAATTAAAAATTCTGGACATGTCTTACACCGACTCAAACAATGACTGACTATGATCATAAAATAATATACAAAAAAATAAAATAAAAATTGTTTGAGTAAATAACTGTGAGTTTTATTCATTTGTCTCTTAAGTTATAAAAAGACAGACACATTATGATGGGGATTTCTGGTCTAAACCTTAAAACTACCAACCCACCCCCACCTTATCAAACCCAATTGTAAGTCTGTCTGTTTGTTGCCTTCGAAATATTTATAAAATTTATTATTATGCGTAATTTGTTTTTATGACTTCTTAATCTACAACAACATGATATTCACTTCCAACAACCTCAATGATTATTGACATTTATGGTCGTTTACAGTAGTTATGGACTTAATTTAATATAAAAGTCTTCATTTTATGTGGTTTAAGTAACAAATTCAATTTGTACAACCATTAATCCACAAATCTTAAACAAAATGTTCAAATTCGTAAGTATTAAACAAAAAAAAATACCTAAAATTTTAATATTAAAATTAATTCCTTAATTATGTTGGTTTCCTTTCAGATCGCTGTCTGCTTCTTCGCTTTGTTGGCTGTTGCTGCCGCTAAACCCGGTTTGGTAGCTCCTTTAGCTTACTCTGCTCCCTTGACTTATGCCGCTGCTCCCGCTGTTGTTGGTCATGCTTCTTATGTAGCTCCTTATGCCTCTACCTACAATGCCCACCATATTGCTCACTCTGCTGCCTTCCCTGCCGCTTATGCTTCTGCTCCCGTAGTAGCTGCTCACTATGCCGCTGCTCCCGTTGTAAGTGCTGCTTATGCTGCTCCTCTTGCCACTCCCTTTGCCGCCCCTGTTTTGTTGAAGAAGTAAATTCGCTGAATATTTACAACATTTTTTAGACTGAAATAAAATAATTTAAAAATATTCGATACAAATTGTGTTTTTTGATTTCAACAATTTACAACAAAAATTTCAACTTTTACAAAATTACAAGGAACACTAGATCTGAAATAGAAATAAACTAGAACTAAACTACAACTAAAGTTCAACTGAACCACATGAACCAGAACTGAACGAGAACTGAACAAGAACTGAACTAAAACTGATCTAGAACTGAACTAGAACAGAACTAGAACTGAAGTAGAACTAAACTATAACCGAAGAAGAACTGAAGTTGAACTAAACTAAAACTGTAGAAGAACTGAAGTAGAACTAAACTAGAACTAAACTAGAACTAAACTAGAACTGAACTAGAACTAAACTAGAAATAAATTAAAACTAAACGAGAACTAAACTAGAACTGAACTAGAACTGAACTAGAACTGAACTAGAACTGAACTAAAACTTAAGTAGAACTGAACTAAAACTGAACTAGAACTGAACTAGAACTAAACTAGTACTAAACTAGAACTAAACTAGAACTAAACTAGAACTAAACTAGAACTAAACTAGAACTAAACTAGAACTAAACTAGAACTAAACTAGAACTGAACTAGAACTAAACTAGAACTGAACTAGAACTAAACAACAACTAAACTAGAAGTAAAATAGAACTGAACTACAACTGAACTAGAACTGAACTAGAACTGAACTAGAACTGAACTGAACTAGAACTGAACTAGAACTGAACTAGAACTGAACTAGAACTGAACTAGAACTGAACAAGAACTGAACTAGAACTGAACTAGAACTGAACTAGAACTGAACTAGAACTGAACTAGAACTGAACTAGAACTGATCTAGAACTGAACTAGAGCTATACTAAAACTATAAATAAAAAATAAAGCAACGACAACAAAATTTCGATTTATGTTATCATTTATTAAATCCAAGTTACTGATCTATTTCTTCAAGAAAAGAGGAGCGGCGGCAACAGGGGCAGCATGTACTACGGGAGCAGCGGCATAAGCGGCAGGGAAGGCAGCAGAGTGAGCAATATGGTGGGCATTGTAGGTGGAGGCATAAGGAGCTACGTAAGAAGCATGACCAACAACAGCGGGAGCAGCGGCATAAGTCAAAGGAGCGGAGTAAGCCAAGGGTGCGGTGTAAGCAGCGGCAACGGGAGCAGTATATGCCAAAGGAGCAACAACACCGGGTTTAGCAGCAGCCACAGCCAACAAAGCGAAAAAGCAGACAGCAATCTTTAATAAAAAAATAAAAAAAGTTAAAATATTTATTTTATTTTTTATATTAAAAATTATTTTTCAACTTACAAATTTGAACATTTTGATAAAGTTTAGGGTTTAGTGGACAAATAAAATTTGATATTTTTCATTAACAACACAGGCTTATTTATAGCAATAGGAAAGCACTGTACTGACCCTAATGAATATTAAATATTGAAACCGTTAAATTCACTTTAAATAAATAATGTAAGGTCAGGGTTAGCACCTATAAAACATTCATAAATTAAACACCTTCAAAATCAACAAACATAAATATAAACAAATATAGAAACAATTTTGAAACATTTTGTTTGGATTTTTCCAAAAATTTTGGAACTAATACATACAAAAATATTGTAAATTTGAACATGCATTAAAAAGCGTAGCAAACTTAACTGTTAATCCTAAGCATGTTTGGAATTTATAATTATCAACTTTGTTTCAAACAGGTAAGAAATTATAGTCGGGCGAAAAGACCATATAATACCCTATACCTTTTACAAAAATAAAATGTTATTCAGTTGCCATAATAAAGCATTTAAGTTGAATTGTACCTTATCTCAGATATACATACTTAAGCCGTTTATTGTTGAATAAAATTGTGCAATTGTGGAAATTTTGATGGTGGCTTTTCATAGGGGCTAGGGTGATATGAGGAGATATGAGTATACTAAACTAAATAGACTCAGAAAATGATTCTGAGTCGATTGGTATACTTTAATATTATTGTGTGTTACAAAAATCAGCAGAAACCCAATATATCCTCCCCACTAAAGTGGTGCAGTGTATAAAAATAAGTTTTGTGAATTTGGTATTTTAATGTTAAAATTAGGTGTTTTTATGCAACCCCAAAAGAACTATTTGAACGTTTACAGCTTTAAACTATAACAGAACTACAAAGAAATAGAACAGAACTGGAACTAGATCAGAACTAGCACAGAACTAAAACAGAACTAGAACAGAACTAAAGAAAACTAGAGAGAACTAGACAAAACTAGACATAACTAGAACAGAACTAGTACAGAACTAGAACAAAACTAGAACAGAACTAGAACAAAACTAGCACAGAACTAGAACAGAACTAGAACAGAACTAAAACAGAATTAGAACAGAACTAGACAAAACTTGACATAACTAGAACAGAACTAGAACTGAACTAGTACAGAACTAGAACTTAACTAGAACTGAACTAGAACTGAACTAGAACTGAACTAGAACTGAACTAGAACTGAACTAGAACTGAACTAGAACTGAACTAGAACTGAACTATTAAGAGTCTAACCTCAAGATTACTTGGAGTCAGTAAAAAGACGATTGCCTCCGCTCTCGCTTTCAAAGAGGACACTAAGTGACGACTGTCTTCATTCTTAATTACAAAGGACACATTCGTGACGAATGACCCAATACATACGAATTACAATCATCCAGGTGGTTAACTATTAGTGGAAATTACCGTCTTTTTATATTAATTGACTCTTTGTCGAACTGCTGGGTAAATATGTTTATTTCCTACATTACTTTACTGAGGACAGTATTATGTATGTTCATTTCAACCTTGTGGTGTTAGTTTATTTTTGTCCAGTAACATCCCTCTTCCCACACTTTTAGATTGCAAAACGATCAAAAATTAATATTAAACATATTAAATTCCAAACTTTTTAAATAATTTTGTTACATATTCTTAAAAATACATAACCTTTACTTTCACACTTCAAAACATGAATTTTAACGGTATTTATAAACAGTAGCCCCCAATTTAATATCTTTCATATATTCGTCATAACAACAAATGACAATTTAATATAATACGACCTTTAAACTGCCAACGTGTTAAGCATAGTTAATGAACAAACACTAGTTTTAATGGTTAAAACTTAAAACCAAAATAAGTATAAAAGACTTTAACTAAAACACAATCATTAACAATTACTAATTGTACAACCAAAACAAAACAACTTCAAACTTAATCAACATGTTCAAATTCGTAAGTTTTAAATATTGTCAAAACCTTAAAGGATCAATTGATTTTAATATAAAAATTCTTAATTATTTCTAGATCGCTGTCTGCTTCTTCGCTTTGTTGGCTGTTGCTGCCGCTAAACCCGGTTTGGTAGCTCCTTTGGCTTACTCTGCTCCCTTGACTTATGCCGCTGCTCCCGCTGTTGTTGGTCATGCTTCATATGTAGCTCCTTACGCCTCCACCTATAATGCCCACCATGTTGCTCACTCTGCTGCCTTCCCTGCCGCTTATGCTGCTGCTCCCGTAGTAGCTGCTCATTACGCTGCTGCTCCCGTTGTAAGTGCTGCTTATGCTGCTCCTCTTGCCACTCCCTTCGCCGCCCCCGTTTTGTTGAAGAAGTAGATTCAGAGAATTGAATTTTGAATAAATGAAACCAAAAATGTGATAAACCGATAAATGCTTAAGTGTTTTCTATTGTTTTTTTTGTTTCCTAATTGAGAGGATCTTTTAGATTTATTTCAGGGATTTAAGCATATAGTGCCGAAAAACGAAAATTTTCAGATTTACATAACATTGTTTAAAAGTAACATGTATTGACATCAAATTCAAAGACATACACTTAGGGGTTTGTTGGGATCGAAACCACGATAACCGGTCAACTAGAGCCTTTAAGCATATTAAATTTTCAAAATTAAAAATTATTTTTTCCCATATAGACTTCTCCTATACCCTCCTTAAAATACACCAACCAGCTCAGCATCATTTTTTGAGTCGATTTAGCTATGTCCGTTCGTCTGTCCGTCCATCCATCTGTCTGTCTGTCTGTCTGTCCGTCCAAACTACAGGTCACAATTTTGAAGATTATTCAATAAAATTTGGTACATGATCTTCTCTTATCCCAGGGACGAAGCCTATTGGTAAATGGTTAAGATCGGTCCATTATATCACCTGTTCCCCATACAACTAAACCCCGAATAGGGCTTGTAAACATTGTAATCAAACTACAGGTCGCAATTTTGGACGTAATTCCATGAAATTTGCAGATGATCTTCTATGGTACCGTGGACGAAATGGTTAACATCGGTACATTATTTCACCTAGCTCCCTTTCAACTGAACCCGCCAAATATAAGTTATAATTATATTTTAATACACGTATGTCGACAAAAAGATGCAAAACCAAGTTTTATACTAGCCTTGATGATCCTCATTAATTCTATAATTATTGGGCTTTATTTGACCCTAGCCTTTATAAAAAGCCCCCTTGAAAATTTTACTTAAATGTACGCAGTTTTATTCTACAATAAATAGATTAAGCATATCTAAGGCAAGGTACAATCTAACTTAAATGTTTTATTATGAAAACTACATCAGATCTTACATTTTGTGTAAGGGGTTAGGGGTATTAAATGGTCAGCCTCGCCCAACTATAACTTCTTACTTCTTTTTGTTTGGTATTTTTTCAAATAGCGATATTCTTCAATATGTCTGACGGAATTACTGAAAATTTGTAAACCAAAGATGTCTACGGTCTTCAGAAATTTTATTTCAACAAACATACAGACGGACAGACCAACATCCAGACACTGCAATGCGTTAGGAGCAACAAAAGTCATTCAAAATCAGGGAAATTTAATACCATACAAAATGAAAAGGAAAGATTTTTTAAATTCATCTTTGATTGTTCAAAATGAATCAAATTTTCGATCTGTATTCTCTCTCAATGTGTGATGGTTTCATTACATTTTGCGTATAGACGATCCCATCCGTACTATTCTACAAAAAATTTTGACAGATCATATAACTTGTGTGATCATGTAAAGCCTAGTAAAGAAGTATTTTTTGCGTCGAATCATTATTTGCGATATGGCAATGCGATCGTTTTGTAAGAGATCATATATGAATCACTACCAAACATAGGAATCGAAAGCAACGACAAATACCCATGACGATAAGCTAATGCTATATGAATTAAACAGAATAACACATTTCTTAACATTCTTTCCAAACACAGAGGCTTCGCTTAGTTGACACCTATACCTATAGTTACCAATAGTCTTGTCGTTTCTGGTTCAGTTCTAGTTCAGTTCTAGTTCAGTTCTAGTTCAGTTCTAGTTCAGTTCTAGTTCAGTTCTAGTTCAGTTCTGGTTCAGTTCTAGTTCAGTTCTAGTTTGTGTACAGTTCTAGTTTAGTTCTAGTTCAGTTCTAGGTTGTGTACAGTTCTAGTTTGAGTTTAGCTCTACTTCTGATTAATTTTAATTATTACCTATATAATTACAGAAAAAGTAAAACTATAAAAAAAATGTTTTAAGCTTATTTAAATTCTGTTTCTCTTTGCAACAAATTCTTTCATTTTCTAGTTTGTCTTTTTAATCCTATTGATTTTTTTATTTGCAGTTTATTTTCGTATTGTCCTTTTCTCTTTGAATTGCATTTTAGTTGTTAAAAATTTTCTCATTAAATTATCTTCTTCATCAATGAGATTATTCATTTCCGTTCTATTTTTTTTATTGTATTTCCATTTTTCTCATGCTTATTTCTTTAATTCTCTTCCCCTATACTTCTGTTTAAATTTTAACGCTTGCTGAACTGTTAATTTTGTCGCCATGTTATCAGTTTTTTTTTTAAGTTTTTAATATTCTTGCCTTTTTATTGCTGTTTTTGTGTTTTATTATAAAAACAAACGAACTACATTAACTACAGTTTTAAACAAGTGCTTTACAACAAAATTTGTAATATTCGCTAGACTGAGTTTTTTGGAGTAAAATTACCGGAAGTGGCATATAATAAAAAATTCAACTTGTATAAGTTTTATTTTGAATTGCACTCGCTCGGCCTTTAACATCCAAGGCATTGTGGGGGCAAAGAGGTCAGTCAGTATTGTAAATCAGTTAGACAAATTTGGTGTACATTTGATAAACATTATTCCATAAAAACTCATCATTGACACGTTCTGCATAACTTATCGAAATTTTATGGTTAATTAAAATGCCAAAGAGTTAACTCTAGCTAAAAGTATAAAAACCTTTAACTTTACCACAAACATTAACAATTACAAATTGTCAATCATACCTAAAACCTCCAAACTTTAATAAAATGTTCAAATTCGTAAGTTTTAATATATTTTAAATCCTTTCAAACATTATCTAATTTAATATGAAATTCCTTTTCCTTAGATCGCTGTCTGCTTCTTCGCTTTGTTGGCTGTTGCTGCCGCTAAACCCGGTTTAGTAGCTCCTTTGGCTTACTCTGCTCCCTTGACTTATGCCGCCGCTCCCGCTGTTGTTGGTCATGCTTCTTATGTAGCTCCTTATGCCTCCACCTACAATGCTCACCATATTGCTCACTCTGCTGCCTTCCCTGCTGCTTATGCTGCTGCTCCCGTTGTAGCTGCTCATTACGCCGCCGCTCCCGTAGTAAGCGCTGCTTATGCTGCTCCTCTTGCCACTCCCTTCGCCGCCCCCGTTTTGTTGAAGAAGTAAATCAGAGAATAGAATTTGAATAATAATAAATGACTTTAATACGATAGACTGAAAAAATTGTGATTTTTATTTTGTGGTAGGGCAATTTATCAGAAATCTATTTTTTGTGATCTGAACCTTAGAAATTTAACTCTTTTTTCCTTTTCTTTTACCAAAAGTTTAGTTGATCAGTTAAAGTCAGATCGGGTTATGATTTCTAGGGTTTTCATTTGGTCTTATATTACATTGTCATGATCACTTTTTGATATAAAACTTAATGATCTTGAACATTTAGAGATTTCATATTAATGTCGATTTTTTAATAATGACTTAAGTGATTAGTTCAATTGGAGTATTGCTTTAGAACCTATATTGGTTGGTCGCTCAGACTGCAACAGATACAGACAAGGGTCCTTTTGGTCCCTTTGTAATATCTGTGAGTAAAGAAGAAAAGGAAAGAGAACGCTGTATTAAGAGACAGAAGTGATGAGGCATTAAAGCTAGATATTAGTACAGAGATTAAAATGGACAGAGAGTGAGAGATCAGAAACGTAAGAAGATAGAGTCTTGGACACAAAGAAGTACTATTTGAGTTTATTTCATCAAATCAATCGCAATGCCTGACGAAGACGTTTAAGTTATCTATTCTAATCCCAGATAACTCTTATGTGTCTTCCAGAAAACGATGTCTCAGATATCGGAGTCGGATGTCTCCTAAAGCAGGACACTGACAAAGAAGTTGTTCGATTTTTTTCTTAATCTTGACAGCTTCTACAGCAGTCGTTGTAGGGTCAACCAAGTCTCATTACGTGGTTACCAAACTTACAGTGTCCTGTGATGATAGCTATAGTTTTACTAAGTTTGGATCGTCCATATCTAAGAAGTTGATCGAAACGATCCTTAGAGAGAGAGAGTTCATAGAATATGTTATATATGAGAATCGGAGTATCACCGAAGTGATCTATGTCAAAGTCAAGCAACAGTGAACCCGTTTTCGCCTTGTCTCGTACCCATACGAGTAGATCTTCACTTTATCCCAAATTGAAGGGTTATTTTTACTTGATTTTTATGAAAATTTTTAATGATAAGTTTCGATATAGATACAGATCGCTTTTTGCTTAAAAAGTGATCTCTGATCTTATCTATTATATCAATGTTAAAATTTACATCCGATTTTAGAGATTTAATATAAATTTTAGCTATTCTTTTTTAAGAATTTACATCCGATTTTAAGGTTATATTATAAATATTAAATTTTGATCGAATACTAAATTGATCGTAGATCTTTCGTAATTTATTAATTGGAACGTTGTTTAGTGATCTAATTTAAAGTTGCAAACGTTGAGCCAATGTATAGTGAAATACTGGAACACTTTATATTCAAACATTTTAGAAGCGTTCTTGGGAATTATTAGATAATAGTATAATTTTTATTGTATCTTGTTAGTCAATTGCTGACGATATTAATCTTATCTATCCAATATTATCTATAAAGCATATGACATGGTTGTCTTGTTTAATTGCACAATGAAAAAGTTAAAAACTTAATTTTTAGATTAGAATAAGTATTATGGATGAGTAAATATAGCGTTTCTATTTAGACGGTTAACACTGTAGATGATTTGAAATAAAAAAACATTAGATACTTATTAAGTTTAAGGAAATAATAACAATATGTATATTGAATATGTTAAAAAAATTGAATTTGCATTTAAAACAATTATAAAGTAGTGCATATCTATCACAATTATAAAAAAATATACATTTATATTTCTTTTAAACTATAAATAAAATATCAAAATTCAATTTTCCTTTCACTAATCATCCAATTTTAATTCATGGTCTCCTAAAGACGTGACATGTTTGAAATACATAATAACGCTTAAGAAAAACAAATTGTCAACATTTGTTTCGAGTATAAAAGACTTGCATTCCGTCAGTAAAGATAACAATTACTTATTGTACAACTAAACAAAACACAAAACTTAACAAAATGTTCAAATTCGTAAGTTTTAAAAGATTCTAGTTTTGAAAATAAGCTAAATATTTGATTATATTCTCAGATCGCTGTCTGCTTCTTCGCTTTGTTGGCTGTTGCCGCTGCTAAACCCGGTGTTGTTGCTCCTTTGGCCTACACTGCTCCCGTAGCTGCTGCTTACACCGCTCCTTTGACTTATGCTGCTGCTCCCGCTGTTGTTGGTCATGCTTCTTATGTTGCTCCTTATGCCTCAACCTATAACGCCCACACCGTTGCCCACTCTGCTGCCTTCCCTGCCGCTTATGCTGCTGCTCCAGTTGTAGCTGCTGCCCCTGTTGCTGCTCCAGTTGTACGTGCCGCTTATGCTGCCACTCCTGTAGTACACGCCGCCCCTGTTGCCGCTCCTCTTTTGTTGAAGAAATAGATTAGAGAATTAAAAGGATTTGCATCAATAAAGAATTAATGACGAATTGAAATATTGTTAAACGCTTTTGTAGTTTTAGATAGTCGAATGGTCTAAAAACAAAACCAGAATGAAGTAGAATTGAACTAGAACTGAAGTAGAACTTAACTAGAACTGAACTAGAACTGAACTAGAACTGAACTAGAACTGAACTAGAACTGAACTAGAACTGAACTAGAACTGAACTAGAACTGAACTAGAACTGAACTAGAACTGAACTAGAACTGAACTAGAACTGAACTAGAACTGAACTAGAACTGAACTAGAACTGAACTAGAACTGAACTAGAACTGAACTAGAACTGAACTAGAACTGAACAAAAACTGAACTAGAACTGATCTAGAATTGAACAAGAAGTGAACTAGAACTGAATTAGAACTGAACTAGTTTCTTATTGAATAAACAGTTAACTAAATTTACTCAGGTCTCAGCACATTCTAAAAAAATCATTTTATCAACCCTGACCTATTTCAATTAATTTATATTCTAATTAATGTTACATAATTTGTTTACTTAAAAAAACTGTGATTGTTTTTAAAAAGTCACAGTACCCAACAATTATATGACTCATAAAATTGAAAGTGATTAACTTATTTATCCACCAACACTTCTAAAATAACAAAAGAATTTTAATAAAATTCCTAATCGTTTTTAACTTTATTTACTTCTTAAACATTTGAACTTACATATATTTAAACAAATTGCTGACCAAGGGCTCTTTTTGTTTAAACGACCAACCAAAAGTTGGAGGTCGTGCTTGACATAAATAATTAATTTTTAAATTACAAATTACTAATATTTACATACACACATATAAACACATGAAGTAAGTTTATTGGTTTTTGAGAGAATAGTAAATTCATTACTTAAAATTGTTTCAAAAGTATAAAAGTCATAACATTGCAGATATTCCATAACAATTACTAATTGTATACAACAAACCAAACAACTTTAAACAAAATCAAAATGTTCAAATTCGTAAGTTTTAAGATTTTTTAAAAAACTTTTTATTAACAATCTATTAATTGAATTAATTTGTAAATTTACAGATCGCTGTCTGCTTCTTCGCTTTGTTGGCTGTTGCTGCCGCTAAACCCGGTGTTGTAGCTCCTTTGGCTTATACTGCTCCTGTTGCCGCTGCTTACACTTCTCCCTTGGCCTACTCTGCTCCTTTGACTTATGCTGCTGCTCCCTCCGCCGCTGTTGTTGGTCATGCTTCTTACGTTGCTCCTTATGCTTCCACCTATAATGCCCACCATATTGCTCACTCTGCTGCTTTCCCTGCCGCTTATGCTTCTGCTCCAGTTGTAGCCGCTGCCCCTGTTGCTACTCCCTTCGCTACACCACTTTTCTTGAAAAAGTAAATCAGAGAACTGAATTGTTGAACTGAAATAAATCTAATGATTTGAAAGACTGAACAAAAATTGGTATTTGATTTTCTTTTTACAAATCTTGCTTTTGGATGTATCATTCATGGAGCATTCAAGTTCTAATATAGTACATATAGACTAGACTATAGACTAAACTATAGACTAGACTATAAACTAGACTATAGACTAGACTATAGACTAGACTATAGACTAGACTATAGACTAGACTATAGACTAGAC
>NC_060953.1:44685361-44687112 GCF_022045245.1 Lucilia cuprina | reverse complement strand
AGAACTGAACTAGAACTGAACTAGAACTGAACTAGAACTGAACTAGAACTGAACTAGAACTGAACTAGAACTGAACTAGAACTGAACTAGAACTGAATAGAACTAGAAGAGAACTAAAACAGAACTAGAACAGAACTAGAACAGAACTAGAACAGAACTAGTACTGAACTAGAACTAAACTAGAACTGTACGAGATATGAAATATATATAGTTTTAAATGAAAAAAAAGAAGCCCTGTGTTCCCAAGTGGAATAATAAAAAATACACTAAAATTTATATCTAATCCGCCTAAAAATATGCTTTAGTATTAAATTGTTTCCTAACTCCCCAAAGTAGGCTTTAATAAATAATCATTTAACTGATTTTAGTAACAGATTTAAGCTCATTTTTTTAGTAACAGATTAAGCTCATTTTATGTATATTAACATTTCAGGCATTTTACTCCTTGTTTGCGAATTTAATTATTGACTTTGCTGGTTTCTTTTTGTTGTTGTTGTTTCATGGCTTAATCCCTTTGGCCAATTTAGTCAGGCATTTATGTTTTCAATTCCTTAAAGGGGTTTTTGTTTGCCTGTTTTTATTTATTTGTGTATATGTGTCTATGTATGGAAGTTTTGTGGTATTTTATGTATAGAAGAATAAAAATAAAAAATAATATAAAAAAATGAATCCTTATTAAATGCCAAAGCATTTTACTCTGTGTGTCATTACTCTGGGTTTTGTAGCTTCTACTAATTAGTAAAACAAGGGGTTTATTAACCGTTAAGTATAACATCAGCTCCAAAGCTAGCAGCACGACTATCCACCAACTAACCTCTTGCAACTCTCCTGCCACACATATATATGTATGTATGTAAGTACAAGAGTAGTGTTTATGGCATTTGTGTCTGCTCCTAGCCATCATTTAATTTCTAGTAACTTGCATTTTATGAGCTCTAATTTCTTTCTGGCTTTTTGGCTAAATACATTTTGGTTTTTTTCTATTTTTTTTGGAAAATTTTCTTTGGCCGTTTTATTTAACAAAACAAACGTTATAATAGCCATCCCTTGGGTTGTAAATAGTTTTTGTTTATACAATTAAATCTTATTCGTTTTTTTTTCCTATTCTTTTTTATTTTTCTGTATATTTTGAGGTTTAACTGTAAAACAACAATGTAATGGTTTTTGTGTATTTAGCTTGCTAAAGTTCCTAAAAGTAGGCAACAGAGTTTTATAAACATAACAATGATACACAGAGCTTTTAATTAATTTATTTTTTTATTGTTATATTATTGTTTAGATTTTGTTTTTAATTTTTGTATACCCTACAGAGCAGTTGGGAAATGCTGAAATTAAATAAACTAAGAATTTCTTATATAAAAATTATGTTTTGAAACTCCCATTCTCCTTAATAAGTTAATCTTTAAAAAAAGTTTATTTTATTTATAACAAGTCTATAAAACTTATATTAGATTTCACAAAATGTTATAAAGCTGTTGGCATTATAGATGGCAATTTAAAATAAGGATAGAATTTTTAATAAAAAAATATTTGAAAACCAATTACTTCTTTATGAAGACCCCCTTAACTTCGCGGAAAATGGATCTTGAACTGAACTAGAACTGAACTAGAACAGAACTAGAACTGAACTAGAACTGAACTAGAACGGATCTAGAACTGAACTAGAACTGAACTAGAACTGAACTAGAACTGAACTAGAACTGAACTAGAACTGAACTAGAACTGAACTAGAACTGAACTAGAACTGAACT
>NC_060953.1:44651059-44685261 GCF_022045245.1 Lucilia cuprina | reverse complement strand
CTATAGAATAGACTATAGACTAGACTATAGACTAGACTATAGACTAGACTTTAGACTAGACTATAGACTAGACTATAGACTAGACTATAGACTAGACTATAGACTATACTATACACTAGACTATATACTAGACTATGGACTAGACAGATAAGACCGTTAAATATAATATAGACTATAAGCGAGACTGTAAACTAGATTATAGACAGGCCTATACTACTACTGTAGACTAGTTTATATAATTATAAATTATTATATTAACAAGACCATAAATTAGACTGTATATTAGACAATATACTTGACTATAGACTAGGCTTTAGATTATGGACTAGACTACAGAATAAACTATACTTTTAACTGTAAACTAGACTATGGACTAGACTATAGCTGTGGACTAATGGCTAGACGATGGACTAGACTAAAGGCTCTCATATAGTCTTTTTAGTAGTTTTTGTTTCAACACTTACAAACATCGTTTCCCTAAAACATTTTTAAATTTAAATCAATTTAAATAAATCAATTAGTGATGTACACAATAAATTAGAGTATAAAAAAAGAATGAAAGAATTAAAAAAATGCTGCTATATTTAATCGTACATAATTACAAAGTTCTTTTTACTTTTAAACTTATCCTAGTCTCTCTGCAATTCCCTCTCCACCTACTTACAATTATTAACACACATAAAAAACTTTACAAAAGGGTGTTGCTCCTTTATATGTATGAAAGGAGTTTGCACACTTTTCATAATCTTTTGTTGTTGCTGCATGGTATAGTGGGTTTTTTACAACAACAGAATATATAAAACATGATTTTGCATGATGCATTTTAATTACACTCATTATGCCGAGCTTTCAGTTTTGAGCTGTGTTGTTTGGCTTTTTTACTGCTGCGACTACTAAATAAATGAGTTTATGTGTGAGTACGAGTGTGTGCCGATTATCTCACTTAATGTGACTGGTTGACTGGCTACATGATTGACTGCTTTTGACATCCCTCCACCCCCAGGTTGTCATAATGTTTGCTCGACTGGCTGCATTTCCTTTTTAATTTGTTTTTTTTTGCTTTTTTGCAAACATTGAAGTTATTAATGTTTGATTAACGATTTATAAAGCAATTTTTAATTCCTTACATAAGTAATTACAAGGCATTAATAATTTATAGAGAAAGGTATTTATGAGTTTTATTCATTTTTGTTGAAGCTTTTTTTAACGAATTGTGCTGTTCACTTTTATTATTTACTAACTTCAAAAGATCAACGCTGTTTAGAAAAGTCCTTTAAATAACTGATATCAAAATGAAATGGTCTAGTGTATAGTCTAGTCTATAGTATTGCCTATAGTCTAAGGTATAGTCTAGTGTATAGTCTAGTGTATAGCCTAGTGTATAGTCTAGTGTATAGTCTAGTGTATAATCTAGTGTATAGTCTAGTGTATAGTCTAGTGTATAGTCTAGTGTATAGTCTAGTGTATAGTCTAGTGTATAGTCTAGTGTATAGTCTAGTGTATAGTCTAGTCTATAGTCTAGTCTATAGTCTAGTCTATAGTCTAGTCTATAGTCTAGTCTATAGTCTAGTCTATAGTCTAGTCTATAGTCTAGTCTATAGTCTAGTCTATAGTCTAGTCTATAGCCGAGCCTATAGTCTAGTCTATAGTCTAGTATATAGTCGAGTCTGTAGTCGAGTCTATAGTCGAGTCTGTAGTCGAGTCTATAGTCGAGTCTATATTCGAGTCTATATTCGAGTCTATAGTCGAGTCTATAGTCGAGTCTATAGTCCAGTCTTTAGTCTAGTCTATAGTCTGGTCTATAGCCTAGTTTATAGTCTACTCCATAGTCTAGTCTATAGTCTAGTCAATAGTGTTGTCTATAGTCTAGTTGATAGAAAGGTATATAGGTTAGTCTATAGTCTAGTCCATTCGTAAGTTTATGGTGCAGTGTATAGTCTAGTCTATAATCTTGTCTATAGTCTATTTCAGTTAATAGTCTATTATCCAATATTTAATTAAATTAATAAAATAAATTTACGTTTCGAGTTTATCACATTTTTGGTTTCATTTATTTAAATTCAATTCTCTCAATCTACTTCTTCAACAAAACGGGGGCGGCGAAGGGAGTGGCAAGGGGAGCAGCATAAGCAGCACTTACAACGGGAGCGGCAGTGTAATGAGCAGCTACAACGGGAGCAGCAGCATAAGCGGCAGGGAAGGCAGCAGAGTGAGCAACGTGATGAGCATTATAGGTGGAGGCATAAGGAGCTACATAAGAAGCATGACCGACAACAGCGGGAGCAGCGGCATAAGTCAAAGGAGCAGAGTAAGCCAAAGGAGCTACCAAACCAGGTTTAGCGGCAGCAACAGCCAACAAAGCGAAGAAGCAGACAGCGATCTAAAATAATAAGAATTTTTATATTAAAATCAAAATTGATCCTTTAAGGAGTTGATCTCTATAAGACTTACGAATTTGAACATTTTATTAAAGTTTGAGTTGTTTTGTTTTGGTTGTACAATTAGTAATTGTTAAATGTTTGTATTTAAGTTTATGGCTTTTATAGTTAACATTTTTGATCGATTAACTACTAGTATTAAGTAAAATAATTTAAACAATTTATGCCGAACGTGAGCTTTAAAATAGAGGGGTTTTAAACCTGAGTTAAATGTTAACGGTAGCTTTTACACATATTATGTTATACTTAATCAAACACCTGTTTAAAATGTAATAAAATGCATTTTTATTAATTTATGTTCTTTAAGGTTAAAATTTCATGATCAGGGTTAAATTTAATTACTAAAATTTGTTTTGGAATTTCAACAAATTATGTTTTTAGTCAAGAGCCTAAGACATTTTTAAAAAGTATAAAAGACTTTAATTTTATAGCTAACATTTAACAATTACTAATTGTACAACCAAAACAAAACAACTTCAAACTTAAACAAAATGTTCAAATTCGTAAGTTTAAAAAAGAGATCATTTCCTTAAAGGATCAATTGATTTAAATATAAAACTTATTATTTTAGATCGCTGTCTGCTTCTTCGCTTTGTTGGCTGTTGCTGCCGCTAAACCCGGTTTGGTAGCTCCTTTGGCTTACTCTGCTCCTTTGACTTATGCCGCTGCTCCCGCTGTTGTTGGTCATGCTTCTTATATAGCTCCTTATGCCTCCACCTATAATGCTCACCATGTTGCTCACTCTGCTGCCTTCCCTGCCGCTTATGCTGCTGCTCCCGTTGTAGCTGCTCATTACGCCGCTGCTCCTGTTGTAAGTGCTGCTTATGCTGCTCCTCTTGCCACTCCCTTTGCCGCCCCCGTTTTATTGAAGAAGTAAATCAGAGAATTGAATTTGACAAAAAAATAAATGATTTAATTACGAAAGACTGAAATAATTGTGTTTTTTTATTTTATTGTATTACTTAGTTTGTGTCGTTTAGTTGCTTGGCAAATTATTGATGAAATTTGTTGGTAACTTAGACGATGTGAATTAACACTTTAACAGTCGAAATCCTTCAATTTCCTTATAAATAGAAGTTGGATCTAGATCTTATATGGATACTACAGTCAATTGTAGATCGATCCAAGATTCACTTGGTAATAAGAATACTGTTATTCTAGAGTAAGTTTAAAATCAGTTTAATGGGAGTATTACATATGTATGATGTTTATCTGAATTCAATTCATTATCCAATGTTTATGCTTTTTTGTAGTTTTGCTCATCTCTCTATTATTTATGAAGTAGTTTTTAAATGAAACTTCACAAAAGTATGTCTAATATAATTATGAAGGGTTTGGATACCTATGTTGTCTGGGGTCATCAGAAAGTTGATTTCAATAAATCGACAGACGGACAGACATATAGACAAAGCTTAATCGAATAATCTTTCTATAATGATCCAGATTTTTATATCCTGATAAAGCTCTTCTTAGTAGCTTTATCTGTAGTCCGTCGGTCAATGAAAATCTTGTACATAAGGTAGAGGACTCGATTTTTAAGACAATTTCATAAAATTTTCACCATACGACTTGCATCCATTAACAATGGTCTTAATAAGGACACATTTCATCTAGCCCCCATACAAATGACCCTTCCAAATTGGGAGTTTTAATTGATAACTAGTTCTCTTCACTAAAATTTTGTATAAAAGAGAATACATTTTTTTTTAATAATCTTCACTCATTTGACATTAGCCCCTATATAAACTATCCTTAAGAAACGACCATATTTAAAACAAACCCTACAATCCTTTTTTCTTACAAAATGAACAATCAACTATTTACAAAATTAATGAAAACAATTTTTTTTTAATTTATCACATTTTTACTTTTATTTATTCAAAATTCAAATCTCTGAATTACTTCTTCAACAAAACGGGGGCGGCGAAGGGAGTGGCAAGAGGGGCAGCATAAGCAGCACTTACAACGGGAGCAGCAGAGTAATGAGCAGCTACAACGGGAGCAGCAGCATAAGCAGCAGGGAAGGCAGCAGAGTGAGCAATATGATGAGCATTATAGGTGGAGGCATAAGGAGCTACATAAGAAGCATGACCAACAACAGCGGGAGCAGCAGCATAAGTCAAAGGAGCAGAGTAAGCCAAAGGAGCTACCAAACCGGGTTTAGCGGCAGCAACAGCCAACAAAGCGAAGAAGCAAACAGCGATCTAAAATGAACAAATAAAATGCTAATTATTTAGCAAATTTTTAAGTTTTCAAAAACTAATAAAACTTACGAATTTGAACATATTTGTTTTTTTAGTTTAAGTTGTTTTCTTTGGTTGTACAATTAGTTATTGTTAATGTTTAAGGTGAAGTTAATGTCTTTTATACAATTTCTGTTTAAGTAGCTAATACATAAAATTTATTGTGGGTTTGATTTATTATTCCGTACGTGACATGTTTCTAATTTTAATAGGTTTAAACTTCACGATGTAGATGGTATGATTAAAAATAAGTTAACGTCTTAGTTATGTTGTATTTAAATAAAACTTAGTACTTTATGTGTATTATTAGATTATTTGATAGTTAAATTTATAACAAAAAATATGCTACATTTTATAAATTTTATTTTCAAGAAAGTAAAAATGAAAATGTTGTCTAATTAAAAATGTATGAGCTCTTTCTCGTAAAAAAATTCATTAATTAAAGGATGTTTATAACTGGAAGGAAACGATTATTAATAATAGTCCAATGTCGTGGATCGTCAAACAAGAATTTTCAATGAACCTGGAAGACATAGACTAGACGACAGGCTAGCCAAAATATTGGACTTTACGTTATTGAGTAGACATTAGATTGATTATAGACAAAATTGCAGACTATATAAAATAGAACACATACAGACTATACACTATTCAATAGATTAGATTGTATACCAGCAGCGGATATAGACTATACTATAGACAACACTATAGACGATACTATAAACCAAACTATTGACTCGATTACTTTAGATTAGACTATAGACTAGACTATAGACTAGAATAAAGACTAGGCTATAAAGTAGACTAAAGACTAGGCTATAGAATGGCCTATAGACTAGGCTATAGAATGGACTATAGACTAGACTATAGACTATTCTATAGACTAGACTATAGACTAGACTATAGACCAGACTATAGACTAGACTATAGACTAGACTATAGACTAGACTATAGACTAGACTATAGACTAGACTATAGACTAGACTATAGACAAGACTATAGACTAGACTATAGACTAGACTTTAGACTAGACTATAGACTAGACTATAGACTAGACTATAATTCTTAATTATTTGCAAAAAATCCTTTTATTATTTCCTAAATAATAATTAAACGCTTTCAAAAATATTAAAATTACATTTAACATACAAGGCTCCTCAATAGTTTTTTTTACTGGTTCAATATGCATACGTCATTGGTAAATATTTAATTTAACATCTAAGTTTACTTAAAAAAACCAATATTACCTTGTTGCTATTGACTTAAAAAAGCCAGCATGTCTGGCATATTAAATGAAACCTTATTATGCTTTTTACAAAAATCCCAAAAATTAAAATACTAAACAAATGTATAAAAGACTTTAACTCTGCAACATCTAATAACAATTACTAATTGTATCACCAACCTCAAACACAAACTCAACCAAAAATGTTCAAATTCGTAAGTTTTAATATTTTTTTGCATTGATAAAAAATCCAGTGTGTTAAAATTTAACTCTTAATTATAGATCGCTATCTGCTTCTTCGCTTTGTTGGCTGTTGCTGCCGCTAAACCCGGTTTGGTTGCTCCTTTGGCTTACTCTGCTCCCTTGACTTATGCCGCCGCTCCCGCTGTTGTTGGTCATGCTTCTTATGTAGCTCCTTATGCCTCCACCTATAGTGCTCACCATGTTGCTCACTCTGCTGCCTTCCCTGCTGCTTATGCCGCTGCTCCAGTTGTTGCTGCTCATTATGCCGCTGCTCCAGTTGTAAGCGCTGCTTATGCTGCTCCTCTTGCCACTCCTTTCGCAGCCCCCGTTTTGTTGAAGAAGTAAATCAGAGAATTGAATTTTGAATAAATAAATGCCAAAAATGTGATAAACAAAAAAATTTAGACGTCTTTTAATTAGAAGATAGTAGATTAACTCTTGTTTTCTATAACATATTCTTAACAAAAAGAGTTAAGTAATATGAACTAGAATCAATCCAAATATGTTTCAAAAGGTTAGTTAAGGCTACTCGAGTTTCGCGCTAGTTATGGAGTTCATTCAGAGGACTTGTAGCCCATTGTGAGAGCCTTTGAATAAACATTCTCCTATGTTAAGAGTTCGTTCATAAAAGGAGAATGGTTTCTTTCTCTAATTTAGTTGACTATGTAGTTCATGCAGTCCCCGTGAGATTCAGTCAATATTTGTAATAATACTGTTCATATTTACTAGTAACTCATCCTGAGACAGTCGAGATCATGGGGACAAACTCTGCTAAGATAGAGTAGTCTGTGCTCTTGCAGTTACATATAAGGTTTTGTACCGATTACTCTTCTTTCTCACCCAAACAACTTCTACAGTAGCTTTAGACTATATGTTCCGACATATGTCCAATTATTTAGTTATAGCCGCGAAAAGCCGAACGTTTTTTACCAAAGAATTCTGGTCTTATCCTGTAGAACAGTTTAGCTTGTATCAGGTACAAATATTTGACAAAAGTCGGAAAGACTTAATTTTAGCTCGATTTAAGAATGCTCTTGCTTTAGGAATATTTTCTTGATGCAATATCGGATGTAGAACTTATAGATTGGATGGTTTCTTAATATATTTTAAAAGGACCAATATCGAAATATTTTATAAAATTTATATTTTTTTCAAATTTGTATATTTACATGGTCATTCTTAACAACTAGGATAGATAGTCATTAGCATGTTATTAGGATTTCTAAGTGTAAAAAAAATCCCCGAAATTCCCTAGATATTTTTTCAATACGAAAATCGACAACATCATATAGACTTTTACAAAACTAAGTTGTGTCGGTATTTATAGATATCCTAGAACACTTAATATAATTGTGGTTTATGTCCCTTGATCAAGAATATGTACCAGGCAGATAGAGAGACGGACATAATTAAATCACTTTAAAAAGTGATTCTAAGCCGATTGATATACAGTAAAGTGGGTGTACGGCTAATATTAATGGATTTCATAACTATCAGCTTATTTCGATACTTCCTTGTAGTAGATTTTTTTTCTTTTAAAAGTTCTATTTCTGCTTATTAAAATCCAAGAATTGATACGAACAATAAATTTGTTTCCGTTTGTCTCTAAGGATATCGAAAAACATCGTTTGAGGTACAACTTAAAACTAATTGTAACTCCTTGAAACTAAACTCCTTAAAATAAATTCATTACAATTTAATAAGAAAAACACAAATATTTCAGTCTTTCGTAGTTAAGTCATTTATTGTTTTCAAATTCAATTTTCTGAATCTATTTCTTCAACAAAACAGGAGCGGCGAAGGGAGTGGCAAGGGGAGCAGCATAAGCAGCACTTACAACGGGAGCAGCGGCATAATTAGCAGCTACAACGGGAGCAGCAGCATAAGCAGCAGGGAAGGCAGCAGAGTGAGCAACATGATGAGCATTGTAAGTAGAGGCATAAGGAGCTACATAAGAAGCATGACCAACAACAGCGGGAGCGACGGCATAGGTCAAGGGAGCAGAGTAAGCCAAAGGAGCTACCAAACCGGGTTTAGCGGCAGCAACAGCCAACAAAGCGAAGAAGCAGACAGCGATCTAAAATAATAAGAAATTTTATATTAAAATCAGTTGATCCTTTAAGGATTTGATCTCTCTTTTAAACTTACGAATTTGAACATTTTGTTAAAGTTTAAGTTGTTTTGTTTTGGTTGTACAATTAATAATTGTTAAAGTTTGCTATAAAGTTAAAGGTTTTTATACTTTTTTTGTTTTGAAAATTTCTTACGCTTGTGAGTAAAAACTTAATTTTTTGAAATTCAATAGCAAATTTTGCTAATAAAAAATTTAACCTTGATAATGAAATTTTAACCTTAAACAAAAAACATAAATTAATCAAAATGCTTATCAATATACATAATTATAACAGTTACTGGGGGTGAGTATAACATGATGTGTGTAAAAACTACCGTGAAAAAACACATGCATTAACATTTAACTCAGGTTTAAGAAACCTTTACTTTAATGATCACGTTTTGCATAAATTGTTTATATTATTTTATTTAATACTAGTAGTTTAAACGATCCAAAATGCTAACTATAAAAACCTTTAACTTAAACACAAACATTTAACAATTACTAATTGTACAACCAAAACAAAACAACTCAAAAAATGTTCAAATTCGTAAGTTTTAAAGACAGATCAAACTCCTTAAAGGATCAATTGATTTTAATATACAAAATTCTTATTATTTTAGATCGCTGTCTGCTTCTTCGCTTTGTTTGCTGTTGCTGCCGCTAAACCCGGTTTGGTAGCTCCTTTGGCTTACTCTGCTCCCTTGACTTATGCTGCTGCTCCAGCTGTTGTTGGTCATGCTTCTTATGTAGCTCCTTATGCATCCACCTATAATGCTCATCATGTTGCTCACTCCGCTGCTTTCCCTGCTGCTTATGCTGCTGCCCCTGTTGTAGCTGCTCACTACGCCGCTGCTCCCGTTGTACGTGCTGCTTATGCTGCTCCTCTTGCCACTCCCTTTGCCGCCCCTGTTTTATTGAAGAAGTAGATTCAGAGAATTGAATTTTGAATAAATAAAACCAAAAATGTGATAAACTTAAAAAATTTTATTATTTTTATTCCGCAAACAGTGGATTAAGATTTCATTAAAATTGATTTGAATTAATTTCAGAAAAATTATTATTATTTTAAAAAAGTTTATGATATTGGAGACAAGTACTTAATGATCACTTGTTTCTAACCTCAATATGTTTTGAACTACAAACGTAATTGTGATAACTTTATGTGCAGCCAATAGTAATAACAACATATTATTATTTAATAATAGTTTTCGCGCCTGAGTTGCTCTCTGACCCATAGTGCGATCTCTTGTAACGAGATTCCATTCCAAAATTTTTACATAGCAATAACAATAAGTTTGTCTATTTGTCATAAAAAATTAAGAGAAATAAAATATCCTTTTTTATGATATTCAAGAATAAAGGATATTTTCAACTATATGGTTCTTGCGCCAGGACTTTTTGGAATATTAATGAAATGCCAAAAACAAGTGATCGAAGAATTGTCGAACGAAACATATTTTGTTTCGGATAACTGGTTTCAAAGGTATTCAGTCATCAACATTTCTAATTTTGAAGAAAAATACCCGAGATGCCCTACTTTAGAAACCCATTAAATATAAATCGAATGAGTTAAAAAATCTAATTTATACGCCATAGAACCGCATTAAGGAGTAGAATATATGCTCCTAATTTGAAAAAAAAATCTAAGGGGATAAAAATTTAAAACAGCTTTTCTTGATCGATTTATTATAGAATTACTCAGAAATAAAAAATACACACAAAAATAAATAGCAATTAATTTAAAAGATTCAGTACATAAAATTCAATTTTAAACAAAATTGTATTCTTTTTGCTTTTTTGAAAGTCAATAAACATCACTTACCCAGGAGGTAAACGAATTAACTTAATGCTACTTTTGAAGTGGTGATAAATGTTATTCTTTTGGAAGTACTTCATTTTATGTTTGCTAGAAAGTTTTTGCTACTTATTGGTTTTCAACTGGTACCTTTTCTCAAAAAAAAATTAACAAGATGTCTACCGAGTGAATTATTTATTTTATACAGGAAGTCTTCGAAACTTTTTCATCATTCAAATGTTTTGATATTCTGAGTTATTGAATTAAGAATAATGATTCTAATTCAATGAAAATTTATAAGAGAAAACTTTTTTGAAAACATCAAAAATTATTTCTTTGCATGTTAAGGACATGTAAATAAATCTTAAAGTCACCAGATTAATGTATATGTTTAAAGAAATTACTGGAACATCTACCATAATAAATTGAAAATATTTCCTACACATTACAAAAAAACACACACACATAAATATTTCAGTCTTTCGTAGTTAAGTGATTTATTGTTTTAAAATTCAATTTTCTGATTTACTTCTTCAACAAAACGGGGGCGGCGAAGGGAGTGGCAAGGGGAGCAGCATAAGCAGCACTTACAACGGGAGCAGCAGCAGCATAATGAGCAGCTACAACTGGAGCAGCAGCATAAGCAGCAGGGAAGGCAGCAGAGTGAGCAATATGGTGAGCATTATAGGTGGAGGCATAAGGAGCTACATAAGAAGCATGACCAACAACAGCGGGAGCGGCGGCATAAGTCAAGGGAGCAGAGTAAGCCAAAGGAGCTACCAAACCGGGTTTAGCGGCAGCAACAGCCAACAAAGCGAAGAAGCAGACAGCGATCTAAAATAATAAGAATTTTTATATATAAAAAATCAATTTATCCTTTAAGAAATTGATCTCTTTTTAAAACTTACGAATTTGAACATATTGTTAAAGTTTAAGTTGTTTTGTTTTGGTTGTACAATTAGTAATTGTTAAAATTTTGCTGTAAAGTTAAAGACTTTTATACTTTTAAAAATTTCTTGTAATAGTTACTAAAAACATAACTTTTTTGGAATTTCTAAATTTTTCTTAGCAAATTTTGTTAATTTAATTTAACCTTGATCATGAATTAATAACCTTAAACGAAATCATAAATTAATCAAAATGCATATCATTATATAGATACAAGAGGTGCTAAGGTAAGTATAACATAATATGTGTAAAAACAACCGTTAAAAACACACATTAACATTTAACTCAGGTTTAAAAAACCTCTATTTTTAGCAACACGTTTAGCATAAATTGTTTGAATTAGTTTATTTAATCGAACACAAATTTTAACTATAAAAGTCTTTAACTTAAACACAAACATTTAACAATTACTAATTGTACAACCAAAACAAAACAACTAAAACTTTAACAATATGTTCAAATTCGTAAGTTTAAAAAAGAGATCAATTCCTTAAAGGATCAATTGATTTAAATATAAAAATTCTTATTATTTTAGATCGCTGTCTGCTTCTTCGCTTTGTTGGCTGTTGCCGCCGCTAAAGCCGGTTTGGTAGCTCCTTTGGCTTACTCTGCTCCCTTGACTTATGCTGCTGCTCCCGCTGTTGTTGGCCATGCTTCTTATGTAGCTCCTTATGCCTCCACCTATAATGCTCATCACATTGCTCACTCTGCTGCCTTCCCTGCTGCTTATGCTGCTGCTCCCGTTGTAGCTGCTCACTATGCCGCTGCTCCCGTTGTACGTGCTGCTTATGCTGCTCCTCTTGCCACTCCCTTCGCCGCCCCCGTTTTGTTGAAGAAGTAAATCAGAGAATTGAATTTGACAAAAAAAAATAAATGACTTAACTACGAAAGACTGAAATATTTGTGTTTTTGATTTAAAAATAAGAGATTTTGGTCGATGGTTTTGGATTTTTAGAAAACTGTTGTAATCTCACTATATAGTCATAAATCCATATTTTAAAAAAAGTCTTAAATTTTCGCACATATAAACCAGTTTGACTGATAACATATGATAATTTTAAAACCAAATTTTAAACGATTTTCGTTTTTCACTATAACTGAATAAGTTTTGCTTCAAAGTATACCCGACAACACTTTAGTGGTGAGAGTATATTTGGTTTGTGATGCATGATGCATGTAACGCATTAAAATATTATAATTATAATTCTATAATCACCTTAAAATACATCAATCGGCTCAGAATCATGTTCTTAATCAATTTCGCTATGTCCGTCCGTCTGTCTGTCCGTTCACGTAAACCTTATTATCAAACTACAAGTACCAATTTTCAAGATATTTGATAAAACTTGACACAAGGATAACCTTCATACAACCATACCAACCAAATAGGGCTTTTGAGTCCATAATTATGTCTAATGTTCTAGTACTACCAAAATTAGCACAACTTAGTTTTGTTCAAGTCTGAATATTACTGACGATTTTCGTAATGATCGGGCTTCATTTCATCCTAGTTCCCATACAAAGCCCCCTTTAAAAAATGATTTAAATTTTAATAAACAAATAATAGAAAATAAAAACAATCCACTTATTTGGTTACTATTCACTAGTGTACAGTATCATATGGTCGGCAAGGACCGACTAAATATTCTTACTTGTTTTTTATAGCTATATATAAAAAGTGAAATTCAATTTGTTTGAGAACCATATTTAGCTCTTCTATCTTTAAATCCCTTGAAATGTTTACAAGTTTTTTTTTTAAATTATAATATGTCATTAAACATTCAACCCCATTTTACTTTAAACAATTTTTTTTTTAACTAAGCCGGTCTTGTCTGGAAAAAGTTTGGACTAAGAATCATCTGTTAGTCTATAATGCCATGTCTGTACGTCTGTTTGTCCATATAAAACTTACAATCAAATAACAAGTCGCAAATTTAAAGAAAATTATATATAATTTAGAAGCAGGTAATGACTTTGTAATTGTAACCACTTATCTAATAACATACTTTTCACTGACTACTACATATCGACATGATTACACAGAAGTAGTCTAGTAACGTTTTATTTATCATATAATTACTTTCTAATTCATTAGACAATTTCTTCTTAAAGATTTACATTCAATGATTTCTGTAATTATTGCAAATGTGGCAAGTACTTGCCTTCAAAGTTTTGGAAAAAACTACACCTAGGCTATTCTGAAAAATGTCTGAAAATAACTATTTAATAAATTAAAGAAAACAAAAATTTTTCGGTTTATCACATTTTTGGTTTTATTCAAAATTCAATTCTCTGATTTACTTCTTCAACAAAACGGGGGCGGCAAAGGGAGTGGCAAGGGGAGTAGCATAAGCAGCACTTACAACGGGAGCAGCGGCATAATGAGCAGCTACAACGGGAGCAGCAGCATAAGCAGCAGGAAAGGCAGCAGAGTGAGCAACATAGTGAGCATTATAGGTGGAGGCATAAGGAGCTACATAAGAAGCATGACCAACAACAGCTGGAGCAGCAGCATAAGTCAAGGGAGCAGAGTAAGCCAAAGGAGCAACCAAACCGGGTTTAGCGGCAGCAACAGCCAACAAAGCGAAGAAGCAGACAGCGATCTAAAATGAAGTGTTAAAATCTAATATTCTGGATTTTTTAATCTTTTCAGAAAAAATATTAAAACTTACGAATTTGAACATTTTTGTTTGAGTTTGTGTTTGAGGTTGGTTGTACAATTAGTAATTGTTATTAGTTGTAGCAATGCTAAAATCTTTTATATATTTTTGTTTAGTATTTAAATTTTTGGGATTTTTGTAAAATAGCATAATTAGGTTTCATTTAATATGCTTAACAGATACTTTTTAAAGTTAACAGCAGCAAGGTAATATTGGATTTTAAAGTAAATAATTTACCACCTAAATTATACATTTACATATGACATGTATATTAAACTAATAACAACTGATGAGTTTTATGAGTTTAATAAAATTTCATGATTTACAAATTTATTGCTAAATACTTACGATAGATTAAAACTAATTCAACTAATTAAAAAAGTCTATTCTCTGTCCTATGTAAGGTCTAAAGTCTAGAAATAGTCTAGTCTAGGATATATTCTAGTCTAAATTCTAGTTTATATTCTACTCTATAGTCTAAACTGCAATCTTGTCTATAGTCTAGTCTATAGTCTGGTATATAGTCTAGTCTATAATCTAGTGCATTGTCTAGTCTATAGTATAGTATATAGTCTAGTCTATAGTCTGGTCTATAGTCTAGTCTATAGTCTAGTCTACAGTCTAGTCTATAGTCTAGTCCATAGTCTAGTCTATAGTCTAGTCTATAGTATAGTATATAGTCTAGTCTATAGTCTGGTCTATAGTCTAGTCTATAGTCTAGTCTATAGTCTAGTCTATAGTCTAGTCTATAGTCTAGTCTATAGTCTAGTCTATAGTCTAGTCTATAGTCTAGTCTATAGTCTAGTCTATAGTCTAGTCTATAGTCTAGTCTATAGTCTAGTCTATAGTCTAGTCTATAGTCTAGTCTATAGTCTAGTCTATAGTCTAGTCTATAGTCTAGTCTATAGTCTAGTCTATTATAATGTTTTTTATAATTTCTTCCAGAAAATCTATTTTATTAATTGTAAAATTCAGTTTTTATAAAACTACAAAATTAATAGTAGAGATAAATCAAAAAGTTCAATTTAAGTGTAACAGTATAAAGCCGTTAAAATATTTTAAATTTTATCATGTCTGCCCAAAAGTTCAAACCAATTAAAAAGGAAAAAATGTCACGTACAGAATAGTAAATCAAACTCATAAATAATTTTTTCAGCTACTTAAACCGAAATTGTATAAAAGACATTAACTTCACCTTAAACATTAACAATTACTAATTGTACAACCAAACAAAACAACACAAACTCAACCGAAAATGTTCAAATTCGTAAGTTTTACTAATTTTTGAAAAACCATTTCAGTTTGTGTGACTAACGTTTTATTTGTTAATTTTAGATCGCTGTCTGCTTCTTTGCTTTGTTGGCTGTTGCTGTCGCTAAACCCGGTTTGGTAGCTCCTTTGGCTTACTCTGCTCCTTTGACTTACGCCGCTGCTCCCGCAGTTGTTGGTCATGCTTCTTATGTAGCTCCTTATGCCTCAACCTATAATGCTCACCATGTTGCTCACTCTGCTGCCTTCCCTGCTGCTTATGCTACTGCTCCCGTTGTAGCTGCTCACTACGCCGCTGCTCCCGTTGTACGTACTGCTTATGCTGCACCTCTTGCCACTCCCTTCGCCGCCCCTGTTTTGTTGAAGAAGTAAATCGGAGAATTGAATTTGACAGCAACAAATAAATGACTTAACTACGAAAGACTGAAATATTTGTGTTTTTTATTTTAAATTGAGAAAATATATTCAAAATTTAAATTCCAGATTAGCAGTTTCTATACTAGCGAAACCTAGAAAAGTATATTTTTTAAGGATCGCACCATGCTGAATCCGAATATGGCCTCATTGTACATATTTAAGATTTTATAACAGCACTTTCTGAGTTTTCTGAGTCGATTAAGCTATGTCCGTCTGGCTGGCTATCCATGTAAACCTTGTGCGCAAGGTACAGGTCGAAATTTTCAAAATAATTGGATGAAATTTGGCACATACTCTTTTTTTTTGCCCAAGTATGAAGCCTATTGAAAATGGATAAATTCGGTCCATTATTTCGCCTAGCCCCAATTCAACCATACCCCATGAATAGGGCCTTTAGGCTAATAATTAAGTTAAATGTTCTATTATGTCAACAAAAGTCGGTTTGCTTTATAGAATATTTAATGAAATTACCGTTTTTTGTAATGATCGGAGCTCATTTGAGCCTAACCCCCAAACAAACTCTCTTCAAAAAATGACTTGAAGGTCAAAATTCACCTATAAACACTAATAAGACTTTTAAATTCTACATAAATAAGTTTAAAGTGGTCGTAAGTTCATCTACCAAAATTTATAAGGATAGGCCCATATTGTCCCCTATTCCCCTTTAAGTCCTCTTTTAAAAAATCTCTTTTTTGACAAAAATAAGTAAAAATATTCCATAATAATGTTAAAAACAAATCAAAAGCTTTTTTAATAATACTCATTTTTAACATACTGAATGGTGTAGGGTATCATATCATGGGTCCAGTCCAAATATAGAGAGCGAATAGAATATAATTTTAAAGTATTATTTCTAATTTTATGATCCTAATTGTTACAAAAACTGATGTGGGTATGAATTGAGTATATTTTGTACATCTGATGAACTCTAATGCCTAGTTTTGAGATAACTATCTTTAAAACTGCGATCTGAATTTCGACTAAAAATACATTGGCAAAATCCCTTCAAAGTTTCCAAATAGACTGTTATCAAATTAATTAAAAGAAATCATGATTTTTTGTTTAAGTTTATCACATTTTTGGTTTCAATTTTATTCAAAATTCAATTCTCTAAATCTACTTCTTCAACAAAACGGGAGCAGCAAAAGGAGTGGCAAGAGGAGTAGCATAGGCAGCGGCGTAATGAGCAGGGGCAGCAGCTACAACTGGAGCAGCAGCATAAGCGGCAGGGAAGGCAGCAGAGTGAGCAATATGGTGGGCATTATAGGTTGAGGCATAAGGAGCTACATATGAAGCATGACCAACAACAGCGGGGGCAGCAGCATAAGTCAAAGGAGCAGAATAAGCCAAAGGAGCTACCAAACCAGGTTTAGCGGCAGCAACAGCCAACAAAGCGAAGAAGCAGACAGCGATCTAAAATGGATATTGAATACAATAGTTATAGAAATTCAAATGGATTTTACAAAAAAAACTAATAAAACTTACGAATTTGAACATTTTGAGTTGATTTTGGAGTTGAGGGTTTGATGTACAATAAGTAATTGTTAATTATTGAACTATTTTTGTTACTTTATATACTAGCAGTAGTTCAAATAACTTAGACTAATAAACGTGACTTGATAATATCATTAATTTTTACTGGATATTTGTAAAATTTATGCAGACAATCCATATGTCTTTGAAAATTATTAAAAATTCCAAAATCTTTTTAAATAGAATTAATAATATACTGTTTATAGATATAAATAACATTCAGAAAATCCCTAATGCTAAAATAATTATAACAATATATTACGCTTACCTTCATAATGGGCTTTAGTAGTAAAACCAATATAAGTATTAAGTATTAAAATTACTTTTGTAAAAAAACCCTACACTTTTAATAACCACCTCATGCTTAGCATAATTAATGAATCAAAAAGTTCGTTTAACATCGAACCTAAAAAAACTAACTAAACTTTAGTATAAAAGTCATTCAACTCAACACATTCATTAACAATTACAAATTGTCTAACAAACTAAAACAACTTCAAACTTTAACAAAATGTTCAAATTCGTAAGTTTTAAATATTTTCAAAATCTTAAAGGATTTATTGATTTTAATATAAAAATTCTTATTATTTTAGATCGCTGTTTGCTTCTTCGCTTTGTTGGCTGTTGCTGCCGCTAAACCCGGTTTGGTAGCTCCTTTGGCTTACTCTGCTCCCTTGACTTATGCCGCCGCTCCCGCTGTTGTTGGTCATGCTTCTTATGTAGCTCCTTATGCCTCCACCTATAATGCTCACCATATTGCTCACTCTGCTGCTTTCCCTGCTGCTTATGCTGCTGCTCCCGTAGTAGCTGCTCACTACGCCGCTGCTCCCGTTGTAAGTGCTGCTTATGCTGCTCCTCTTGCCACTCCCTTCGCCGCCCCCGTTTTGTTGAAGAAGTAAATCAGAGAATTGAATTTTGAATAAATTGAAACCAAAAATGTGATAAAACGAAAAAATTTGTGTTTTTATAATTTTTGCTGTATTTCTTTAGTTTTTGAGAAAAGCGGATTTTTATGTTTTCACTTTAAATGTCGGCTTTTGGTGAAAAGTAAAAGTGATCACAGATTTTGCTCTATCTCTTATAGTTTTCGACAAAAACATATCTTTATGTTTTCACTGGGTTTTTTGTGGAAAATAAAAGTGTTTTGTTTTTTTTTCATTTGGACCAGCACTCAGGAGATGACCCCTACTTATGCGAAGCATTGTGTTGAAACTAGCAAAATAGGTTGTGGGAATCAGGATAAAGGAAGTAGTGTTTGTGAACATTTCATTTTAATCTTCTTATATCGAAAGTGGCGAGGAATAACTCTGCAGGAAGTTTATTACACATACGAACAGTGCGGCTGAAGGGGAGCTTATTTGGGGGGTAGAGTCAATGATGGACCGATCCTCATAAAATTTTTTAGATAGATTTTAACTCGTATGAAACTTACTTATGTCGAATTTCATTTGTATACTAGTATTTTTAAGCCATTAATGAGGGTTAAAGTCCTTTTATGAAGGGAACCTTATATGGGGTGTAGCGTCAATTATGGACCGATCCTCATAAAATTTTGCATAGTGATTTTGGATCATATGAATCTTACTTATGACGAATTTCATCGCTTTATTTTTAAACAAGTAATGACGGTTAAAGCTGATTTTCGAGGGGCCACTTGTATGGGGGCTATCCGAAAACGTGGACCGATATTGCCCATTTTCAATACCAACATAAGAAATATTTATGTGAAATTTCCGAAAGACGGACGGACAGACATGGCTAGATCGTATTAGAATTTAATGACGACCCAGAATATATATATATACATTTGTGGGTCTATGACCTTTATTTTGATGGTGGGTATACAAATATTAATTATCTTTCCCGCGATAAGCTCAAAATGATGGAATTTTTGACACCTAATTCGAAAAGATCTCAGAAACATTTTTTTGATCATATTATACTGAAATCGAATTTATATACATTCCGAAAAATTTACCCATATGTCTTTGAAAATTTTTAAAAATTCCAAAATCTTTTTAAATAGAATTAATAATATACTGTTTATAGATATAAATAACATTCAGAAAATCCTTAATGCTAAAATAATTATAACAATATAATAACCATTACCTTCATAATGGGTTTTAGTAGTAAAACCAATATATTAAGTATTAAAATTACTTTTGTAAAAAAAAGCCCTACACTTCTAATAACCACCTCATGCTTAGCATAATTAATGAATCAAATTTACCCATTTTTACCCAATATAAAAATCTCCAAAAATCTCTCCTTAGTGGATCTACATAACCAAACTTTTACTTAAACTACTAATTCATTAAAATTTTTACAGCGTGTTCCTGTATGTCTGGGCGTGAAGCCACACTCATATTAAGAAAATATAAAATCCGTATATTTGAGATATATAATATAACAGTTAGTGTCTTCAAATTTTGTCGCAGCCACTTTAGTGTCAATATGATTATTTAAAATAAAAAGTGGGTGGACTAGTATTAGGGGGTGTGGCACCTCCCATATAAATTAAATGCAAAAATTCATTTATCTGGGAAACTAATAGAACTAAATTCTTAAAATTTAGCACAAAGAACTTTAATATTCATCTGTACATTTTAAGGGAAAATATCGGACTTTCATCTGGGAGGCTTTGATCCCCCAAATAAATAAAATAGAAAAATTCGTATATCTGAGAACTATTAGAGCTAGAATCTGAAAATTTTACTTGAAGAACTTTGACAGTCATCTGAACATTTAGAGTTCAACAGGCGGAATTCCAATGGGGTACTTGGTACCTCCCATATGAATTAAATACAAAATTTCATTTAACTAAGAAACTAATAGAACTTTATTCTTTCTATGGGACCAAATCCTTATAAAAAATTAAGCGCAAATGGGAACATGTAAAAAAGTACTTATTTTTAAGGATTTTTAATTAACCAGCAGTTCGACGGGACAGTCCCAAACTAACCACTTGTGGTGGCCCCTAGCCACCTGACTACCCAGGTGACTAACCATTTTAACACGGGCTTGTCCTAGGAGGAAGTCAATCGTCACTCTACACCCTACAAAGAGACAGTTAAAAGACGATCAAAAATAGTCAAAGGATGGTAATCTCCAAATGGGTTCTTGGAAGTCAGTCACATTACTAGCTATTTAACTGGCGCTACTTTTCTTGCTATAAAACTTGGGCATGGACTTGTTCTAGGATAGTAACGATTTACTTTTATTCTTGATGATTGGCCCAAAACATGCGAACTGGAGCCAACAGGTGGTAAGATATTAATGAAAATAAAGGTTAAAAATTTCAAATGTCTACTCTCTAGAATACTATGGCACATCAATGTGACGATTGACCCGAAAGATATAAATTTGAGTCAACCAGATGGTGGCATATTAGTAGAAAGTAACAATCATTTATCCAATAGAAAATAACTACTTTAGGAAATTCAATAAAACGAAAACAACTTTTAAGAGTCTAACCTCAAGATTACTTGGAGTCAGTAAAAAGACGATTGCCTCCGCTCTCGCTTTCAAAGAGGACACTAAGTGACGACTGTCTTCATTCTTAATTACAAAGGACACATTCGTGACGAATGACCCAATACATACGAATTACAATCATCCAGGTGGTTAACTATTAGTGGAAATTACCGTCTTTTTATATTAATTGACTCTTTGTCGAACTGCTGGGTAAATATGTTTATTTCCTACATTACTTTACTGAGGACAGTATTATGTATGTTCATTTCAACCTTGTGGTGTTAGTTTATTTTTGTCCAGTAACATCCCTCTTCCCACACTTTTAGATTGCAAAACGATCAAAAATTAATATTAAACATTAAAATTCCAAACTTTTTAAATAATTTTGTTACATATTCTTAAAAATACATAACCTTTACTTTCACACTTCAAAACATGAATTTTAACGGTATTTATAAACAGTAGCCCCCAATTTAATATCTTTCATATATTCGTCATAACAACAAATGACAATTTAATATAATACGACCTTTAAACTGCCAACGTGTTAAGCATAGTTAATGAACAAACACTAGTTTTAATGGTTAAAACTTAAAACCAAAATAAGTATAAAAGACTTTAACTAAAACACAATCATTAACAATTACTAATTGTACAACCAAAACAAAACAACTTCAAACTTAATCAACATGTTCAAATTCGTAAGTTTTAAATATTGTCAAAACCTTAAAGGATCAATTGATTTTAATATAAAAATTCTTAATTATTTCTAGATCGCTGTCTGCTTCTTCGCTTTGTTGGCTGTTGCTGCCGCTAAACCCGGTTTGGTAGCTCCTTTGGCTTACTCTGCTCCCTTGACTTATGCCGCTGCTCCCGCTGTTGTTGGTCATGCTTCATATGTAGCTCCTTACGCCTCCACCTATAATGCCCACCATGTTGCTCACTCTGCTGCCTTCCCTGCCGCTTATGCTGCTGCTCCCGTAGTAGCTGCTCATTACGCTGCTGCTCCCGTTGTAAGTGCTGCTTATGCTGCTCCTCTTGCCACTCCCTTCGCCGCCCCCGTTTTGTTGAAGAAGTAGATTCAGAGAATTGAATTTTGAATAAATGAAACCAAAAATGTGATAAACCGATAAATGCTTAAGTGTTTTCTATTGTTTTTTTGTTTCCTAATTGAGAGGATCTTTTAGATTTATTTCAGGGATTTAAGCATATAGTGCCGAAAAACGAAAATTTTCAGATTTACATAACATTGTTTAAAAGTAACATGTATTGACATCAAATTCAAAGACATACACTTAGGGGTTTGTTGGGATCGAAACCACGATAACCGGTCAACTAGAGCCTTTAAGCATATTAAATTTTCAAAATTAAAAATTATTTTTTCCCATATAGACTTCTCCTATACCCTCCTTAAAATACACCAACCAGCTCAGCATCATTTTTTGAGTCGATTTAGCTATGTCCGTTCGTCTGTCCGTCCATCCATCTGTCTGTCTGTCTGTCTGTCCGTCCAAACTACAGGTCACAATTTTGAAGATTATTCAATAAAATTTGGTACATGATCTTCTCTTATCCCAGGGACGAAGCCTATTGGTAAATGGTTAAGATCGGTCCATTATATCACCTGTTCCCCATACAACTAAACCCCCGAATAGGGCTTGTAAACATTGTAATCAAACTACAGGTCGCAATTTTGGACGTAATTCCATGAAATTTGCAGATGATCTTCTATGGTACCGTGGACGAAATGGTTAACATCGGTACATTATTTCACCTAGCTCCCTTTCAACTGAACCCGCCAAATATAAGTTATAATTATATTTAATATACACGTATGTCGACAAAAAGATGCAAAACCAAGTTTTATACTAGCCTTGATGATCCTCATTAATTCTATAATTATTGGGCTTTATTTGACCCTAGCCTTTATAAAAAGCCCCCTTGAAAATTTTACTTAAATGTACGCAGTTTTATTCTACAATAAATAGATTAAGCATATCTAAGGCAAGGTACAATCTAACTTAAATGTTTTATTATGAAAACTACATCAGATCTTACATTTTGTAACAGGTGTAGGGTATTAAATGGTCAGCCTCGCCCAACTATAACTTCTTACTTCTTTTTGTTTGGTATTTTTTCAAATAGCGATATTCTTCAATATGTCTGACGGAATTACTGAAAATTTGTAAACCAAAGATGTCTACGGTCTTCAGAAATTTTATTTCAACAAACATACAGACGGACAGACAAACATCCAGACACTGCAATGCGTTAGGAGCAACAAAAGTCATTCAAAATCAGGGAAATTTAATACCATACAAAATGAAAAGGAAAGATTTTTAAATTCATCTTTGATTGTTCAAAATGAATCAAATTTTCGATCTGTATTCTCTCTCAATGTGTGATGGTTTCATTACATTTTGCGTATAGACGATCCCATCCGTACTATTCTACAAAAAATTTTGACAGATCATATAACTTGTGTGATCATGTAAAGCCTAGTAAAGAAGTATTTTTTGCGTCGAATCATTATTTGCGATATGGCAATGCGATCGTTTTGTAAGAGATCATATATGAATCACTACCAAACATAGGAATCGAAAGCAACGACAAATACCCATGACGATAAGCTAATGCTATATGAATTAAACAGAATAACACATTTCTTAACATTCTTTCCAAACACAGAGGCTTCGCTTAGTTGACACCTATACCTATAGTTACCAATAGTCTTGTCGTTATTTCGAGATCTACTAAAGGAATTGATCTTGTTAACGAAGTCTTAGGGATTTCAAGAATTACAAATTTGATCTGCTATTTTGACCACTTTTGCTAAGGTGACTTTACTGACAGAAAAAATGGCTTTAATTTTGGATGATGGTCATTGCATCTAAAGTTATATAAAATTTTTATCAGAAAGAGAGAGCTAAGGAATGCATTTGATTTTACTAATGAGATAGCGTTCTGTCCAATAATTTGACTTCTTTAAAAAGTTACTTCAGTGTGGAAAACTGGAACGATAATTTTTACTTTTAACTTTTTCGAATCGGCTCACAATCTACTATATGTATATGAAGTTCTTCAAAATAAAAACCTTAAACGTAAAAATTCGCTATAAAATCTTTTGTATATAAATCATTCCAGATAATGAGTAATGTAGATCGAAACATAACAACATAAGCATCTCGATCATGACCTACACCAGGGTCATTGAGACTTTTATAAAACATAGTTTTGCAGGTTTTATTGACATTCTAGAACATTTAACATAAGTATGAGCCCTAAGCCCTATTCCAGGGGTAGGGTTGTATGGGGTCTAGGCGAAATAAAGGACCGATTTTTACCATTTTCTATAGGTTTCGTCTTGCATCTAATTAAGCTTTACAGGGAAACGCAAATAGACCGACGGATGGACGAACATACGGACATAGCTGAATTAACTCAGAAAATATTTCTGAGTATTTATTTTTGCGTATTACAAAAAAATTATTTAAAAAAATGGTTTATTGCAAATGAAGGGTATTATTAACCACTTTATACAAAAACAATCTATATAGTTATTATATTTAGTTTTTGTAAGTTTACCTCTAAAACTTACTATTAAAATAAATTAAAATTATTTTTTTTTTAATGCCACCATGTCTAGCATAATAAATGTGCCCTAAATGTTACATAAGTAGCTACCGAAATAAGTATAAAAGACAATCGCACTTTTAAAATAAATAACAATTAACAATTGTCTAAAAAACCATCAACATCAAATAAAACAAAATGTTCAAATTCGTAAGTTTTAAAAGCTTCACATCCTTAAAGGATTTATTAATGTAAATATAATAATTTTATTCTTTTAGATCGCTGTCTGCTTCTTCGCTTTGTTGGCTGTTGTTGCCGCTAAACCCGGTTTGGTAGCTCCTTTGGCTTACTCTGCTCCCTTGACTTATGCCGCCGCTCCCGCTGTTGTTGGTCATGCTTCTTATGTAGCTCCTTATGCCTCCACCTATAATGCTCACCATGTTGCTCACTCTGCTGCTTTCTCTGCCGCTTATGCTGCTGCTCCCGTTGTAGCTGCTCATTACGCTGCTGCTCCCGTTGTAAGTGCTGCTTATGCTGCTCCTCTTGCCACTCCCTTCGCCGCCCCCGTTTTGTTGAAGAAGTAGATTCAGAGAATTGAATTTGAATAAAGTGAAAACAAAAATGTGATAAAACGATAAATTTACGATTTGTTTTTATTATTAAATAATAGTTCATATTATCCGGCAATTATTTACAAATATCTCAACAATTGAAAATTGGGTTTGTCTGTCAATTTTTGTTACACAGCAGTTTGGCACATATAGTTAAATCTATTTGGAGTTAAGTTGTTAATATGTATATTTTGCATGTTTATGCAGTTTTTTACACTTTCATTATTTATTCTGAACATGCTTTTTAAATATCAAATAAGTCTGAATAATTGAAGCAAATATTTTGACAAATATTAACTTTAAATCGTGTGTAAATTAAGGACCAACAACAAAGTCGTAGGCGTTAAAATTAAATTGTCAGAGTCAATTTAATCATTCTCTAACGTATTATAATAGCTCAACTGTAATTCCGAAACAATAATTAATGTAACATAACACTTCATACATACTGTAAGCAAAAGTAAATTTTATATTCACCATTTCAAATTATGCAAAAAAAAGTGTTTAATTTAAACATCATAAAATGTCATTTAAAACGGCCTTTAAAAGATTTAAAAAATATAGTTAAAATATTTCTTTCTGCATAAATTAATTAAAGTATAGATTTAATTCAATAAAAAGCCTAAAAGTCTAGTAACTGTTATATTGAATGACAGTCTTGCTTTTCTATCTATTAAAATGTCTTCTTTGAATCCATTAAAAAACATTTCAATTAAAATACTATTTTAATTGAACTTAATCGATATTTATGAATGCAAAGGCACACAGACACATAAATATAAATATACATGTGTAAGCATGCACAAACATGTATAGAATATGCATTTGCATTTTTTTACAACAACACTTAGATGCATGTATGCATTTATGAATTAATTTGATACTGTGTATACCCAGAAGACAGAGAGTTTCTAAGTATAATCCTGAAACTTATCAGAAACGTGGTATGGACTATAGTCTCTTGTCTCAACTATGGTATTAAAATCGATATATAGTCTGCATTTCAGGGGGATATAGCTATTGAATGCTGTCTAGCAATTTAATTAAATATTTGTATTTTCGATAACCTGCGATTGGCTTCTGTCCATGTAATCTTCATTATCAGAACAACAGAAATATAGTCTTTCGTCTAGTCTAATCTATAGTCTAGTCTATAGTCTAGTGTATAGTCAAATCTATAGTCTAGTCTATAGTCCAGTCTATAGTTTAGTCTATAGTCTAGTGTATAGTCAAACATATAGTCTAGTCTATAGTCCAGTCTATAGTCTAGTCTATAGTCTAATCTATAGTCTAGTCCATAGTCTAATCTATAGTCAAGTCTATAGTCTAATCTATAGTCTAATCTATAGTCAAGTCTATAATCCAGTCTATAATCAAGTCTTTAATCCAGTCTATAGTTAAGTCTATTGGTTAGTTTATAGCCTAGTCTATAGTCTAGTCTACAGTCTAGTCTGCAGTCTAATCTATAGTCTAGTCTATAGTCTAGTCTGTAGTGTAGTCTATAGTCTAGTCTTTAGTCTAGTCTATAGTCTAGTCTATAGTCTAGTCTATAGTCTAGTCTAGTCTATAGTCTAGTCTATAGTCTAGTCTATAGTCTAGTCTATAGTCTAGTCTATAGTCTAGTCTATAGTCTAGTCTATAGTCTAGTCTATAGTCTAGTCTATAGTCTAGTCTATAGTCTAGTCTATAGTCTAGTCTATAGTCTAGTCTATAGTCTGGTCTATAGTCTAGACTATAGTCTAGTCTATAATCTAATATATATGTTTTCTAGTCTATAGTTAAAACACGCTTAATTTGTGATCACTCATGTTTCCACTCAAAAATCTATATTTTAACCAAAGTCCTTGTGAAAATTTCTAGGTTCAATATTAGAAAAAATTCCAAAAGTACCTTTTAAAAACAAAAAAAGTACCAAAAAGTTCCCTTTTATGGTTTCTAACTTAAGCCAGGCTCCACATACTTAATTTCATGTTTCTAGCCAATAACAACACATTAGTGCTGCTCTCGCTCTGCTGTTCACGCTTTGCCTTGTTTTTATAAACAAGAGTACAATAACTAAATTTATCGTATGATTTTGTATTTTGTTTTTGTTTTCTCAACTCAATTTTTGATGAAATTTTCAGAGGTTCTCTCGGATTTTTGCTCATATCTCCGTTATTTAAGGACCGATTTTGCTGATTTTAAATAGCGATCTTCCCGGAATCATGTCTAACAGAATTATTGAAGATTCGGATCTCGCCGATATCTGGGGTCCTCTAAAAACTGATTTCAACAAACATACAGACAGAAAGACGGACATGGCTTAATCGACTCTGCTATCTATAAGGACCCAGAATATGGGGGTCGAAAAATTATATTATAGAAATTACAAACGGAATGACAAACTTATATATATACCCTACTCACGAAGGTAAAGTGTATAAAAATAAGCTTAATTTGTGATCACTCATATTTCCACTGAAAAAATCTATATTTTGACCAAAATCCTTGTGGAAACTAAAATCCTTCGCAACTCCATTAAAATACATTTAAATTGAAAGATAATCTTAATTTATGATCACTTATATTGCCAATCAAAAATCGATATTTTGACCAAAATCCTTGCAAAAACTTAAATTGCTTATAACTCCGTGAAAACACATTTGAACTGAAAAGTAATTTTAATTTGTGATCACTTATATTTCCACTAAAAAGCGATAGTCTAGTCTATAGTTTTCTGAAATCTTTTCAATAATCATTTGGAATAGTGAACTCAACTTTTAGTCTATTTTCTGTTTACTGGGTGTGGTTCAATATGGCGGATAAGTGTGTGAGTGTGAGATGCTTTAAAATCTATAAATGACTTTTCTTGAGTGCAATTTGCAATGCATGAATAAATAGTTAGAAAACAAATATTGAATGCAATGTTGCATTAACACTTCAATATAAAAAGGAGTTATTGAGAAACAAATTACATATTTATGTTTATTAAATATTGATAGGCAATTAAATTTTAATAAATAAAACTTTAAACAAGCAACTATTGTATATTATTTAATGAAAGAGGCATAATTAAAATAAAAATGCTCAATGTTCAAGTTTACAAAAATTTTAAAATTTTACAGATCTGTTTCCATTAAAATGAGCATGTCGTAGTGATAGCTTAGGTCCCAATTAGTGCTATTTAAAGCTAAATATAAGAGCTTACTTCCCACCTTAACAAATACCAAGTAATACGCATATACCTCCTCTTCTCTTAAGCAATTTTTTTATTAAAGAATTATTCATATACAACTTTTTTGTTACATTTTCCAAAGGCATCGAAAAAGATTTCTTATTGAAAGTAAAAGAACAAATAAACTCCCCATCCAACCCACAAATAAAAAACAACTCATTTGTTTTTAATAAAAATTCAACGACATGTTTTGCAAAAAATACTTTACTCATATGCACTCGTCACATTCTCAAGTGTATGTGTTTATGTTTATACATGTACACATGTGTGTATGTACAAAATTAACAATTATTAATGTAAAAAATTCGAAAACGAAAGTTCAAGTATTTTAATGGTCTCAAGAGGCTGCAATTAAAAATTTACATTCATACAATATGAATTGATGGTTATTAAACCAAAAAATAAAGAACCAACAGGAATTGAGCCTTTAATGGACAGAAAGTATAAAAAGCGTCAACTAACCCTTTACACACATGAACACCCTGATAAGGATGAACTCGTATTCATGTATATGTGTATATACTTCATATAAGGATTTAGTCTGCTAACAGCTATATTACAGTCTAATTGCTCTTTTAAGATGATTAAAAAGGTTTTAATAATGTCCTTAAGAGAGGAGGCTTAATAGATTAGTCGACAGGTGGTTTTGGTAGTTATGATTAGAAACTGATTATGAATAATTTGTAATTAAAAACTTTCAAATATTTGTAATAAATTATAATACTAATACTACTACAAAAAATAAACTTAAACTGAACTAGAACTAAGCTAGAATTGAACTAGAACTGAACTAGAACTGAACTAGAACTGAACTAGAACAGAACTAGAACAGAACTAGAACTGAACTAGAACTAACCTAGAACTGAACTAGAACTGAACTAGAACTGAACTAGAACTGAACTAGAACTGAACTAGAACTGAACTAGAACTGAACTAGAACTGAACTAGAACTGAACTAGAACTGAACTAGAACTGAACTAGAACTGAACTAGAACTGAACTAGAACTGAACTAGAACTGAACTAGAACTAAACAAGAACTGAACTAGAACTGAACTAGAACTGAACTAGAACTGAACTAGAACTAGAGCTGAACTAAAACTAGAAATTGCAAGATATTTTATGAAGGAGATAACATTTTACTTTTCATTCCATTTTTAATAGATGCAATTTTAAAAAAACTACTAACATTTCATATTCACAATTCTTTTTATTAATTTCTCGCATCGCTCTCTTAAATCTATGACAACTGACTATTGGCGTAAAAAAAGGTTATAAAATCAACTACAATAAGTAATAAATTTTCTAAATCAACAGGAAACGGAAATTAAATAAATGAATAATTTAAATCAAATGAATAAAAAGAAAAACACAAACACACACACACACACTGAGAGCTGTGAGCAGAAATGGCATAAAGCAACAACTGCTTACGATCCGCAACTACATGAATGCTTGTGTATATAGCAAATAAATAAATTTAATTTATGTACAAAACAATGTTAGAGACACAAAAGAAGAAAAAAATATTACGAGAGTAATAACACCTTAAAGGTGCAAACAAATTCTTATATTTCTTATAACACAAGATATTCAATTTTATGGCGGAGCTGATGAAACATCGAAATAAACATCTATGTATATAAACTCTAGTCTACTTATTCCAGGTCTTTTTTGGATTTATTTTTTTTTCTGTTCTGAATTCAACAAGAATTTCCCTAAAGCATGAAAAATAACGCGTCAACATGTTCAAGTGTTCAAGTGTAAATTTAATAAGCAGCCTAAGGGACTACAAAACTCACGTTCAAATACTATTCTATGGTACGTATAAATTATACTAGTACTTCAAATGTTCACGAACATCCAGATACATACACATACTACTGCTGCTAAAGATATTAAAGGATATACTCTAGGTATGGTTAAAGACCGAGTAGGAATTTTTTTATACTTATCAGAAAAAACTTGCAGGAGTTTTGTTTTAATAACAACACGTTCTTTAGAATTTTCCTTTTGGGTTGTAGTATGAAATATACAAAATATAATTTACGTGCATGTTAGAAAATAACAACAACAAAAATTACAAACACGCATAAAAAACAAAATTTAAATATAGACATTATACTGCTGCTCGTTCGTTTGTATCCTCGAAATATATCATCGTCATCGTCGTTGTTGTCGTCGTCATAGTCGTCCTGACTCCTATTGTGAAATAAAACTTTAAGACTTACAGCAGCAGTGCGCCGCATCTTGTTGACTTCATTTTAAATGCCTTACAACACAAGAGCAGCAATAACATAAGTAAGCAACAACAGCAACACAACCATCATGATATGTTAAACAAACAACTCTCAATTCTTTTATAAATATGCACTCATCCTTTTACGATTCTACCCACCCTCGTTTTGCTTTTCATTAATGCAAATATGGCGAAATCTCTTTTGAGCTGAATTTAAAAGAAACTCAGGAATAAAGAACGTATGTATTTAAGAACATTTAGAAAAAAAAATAAATTCTACATTTTAAGAAATTCAATAAATTAAGAGCTTATTATGCCAATCGGGTGGCTATTTAAGAAACTACAGCCGATTTAAGGTTTCATATCGCAATCGGTTTCTAAGGAGGAAAAAAGTGATTTCGTATTAAGTTTATTTTGTCGATTAGGTAATCTACAACCGAACTTTTTTTATAAAACATAATTATACACTAAAGTCGTGTTGGATATATTGGGTTTGTGCTGATTTTTGTAACGCACAATAATATTGGTCCTATTCCCACCTTAAAGTGTACCAATCGGCTCAGAATAATTTTCTGAGTCGATTTAGCTATGTCCGTAATGAACCTACAGGACACCGAAACAAAGCCCAATAAAAATGGTTAAGATCGGTCCATTATTTCACCTAGCCCCCATACAACTGAACCCCCATAAATAAACTACAGGTTGCAATTTTGAAATTGAATTGCACATGATCTTCTATTCTCCCAGGAACGAATCCTATTGAAAATGGGTAATATTAGTCCATTATTTTACCATCATACCAGTGAACCCGACAAATAAGTTCATAAGTAGTTATGTTTAATATACTCGTATCTCGAGAAAAAAAAGGTGGAAAACCAATTTCTATACTAGCCTTTATGCCCCTGATGACTTTTATAATTATAGGGCTTCATATGACTCTATCTTCTATAAAAAAAAACCCTTTCAAAATTTGACTTAAGTGTCCATAATTCTATTCAACAATAAATTCCTTAAGTATGTACTATATCTCGTCTAACTATAATTTCTTACTTTTAATGCAAAAGTTTATTATTTTTGCATTTTTGTTTATTTTATAATAAAAAAAATTAATGAAAAAACCACTTACCAAGTATTTTTGTTTTTAATTTTCTTGATTTTAAAGCTGGATTCTTAAGATAATTTTGTGTATAGGAAAATACTTTACATATGTATATAAATTATATACATTTAAAGGTATATGTAATTTTTGGCATTTTTATTTAATAATTGCATTTTGTTTTAATTATTTAATTTTTTTAATTGAACACTTTAAATTATTTTCTTTTTATTTTTTTAATTTTTTATTTTTTTTACTTTACTTTATTTTAATTTATTTTATTTCACTTTATTTTATTTTAATTTATTTTATTTTACTTTATTTTAATTTATTTTATTTCACTTTATTTCATTTTAATTTAATTTATTTCATATTATTTTTTATTTTATTTTATCTTTATTTATTTTATTTTTTTTTTCATTCAATTTTTTATTTAATTTAATTTTATTTTATTTTATTTTAATTTATTTTATTTTACTTTATTTTAATTTATTTTATTTTACTTTATTTCATTTTAATTGATTTTATTTTACTTTATTTCATTTTAATTGATTTTATTTTATTTTTTATTTTATTTCATTCAATTTTTTATTTTATTTTATTTTATGTTATTTTATTTTATTTTATTTTATTTTATTTTATTTTATTTTATTTTTATTTTATTAAAACCGTCCGAAAACCGTTAATTTAAAAAAAGCACTTCTTTAAGCAAACGTAACATGCGTAATAATCATTATTTACTCATTACTTTAACAGCTACGCTACGTTACGTGCGTATAAAGAATAAACAACAAAATAACAATAATAGCAAAAATAAAACACATTCATGAATACACATACATATGTAAGTATGTCGAATTTTTAATAGGCAACAACAACAACAATACACCTCTTTGCTCTGGTACTCCAAAACTTTGCAACTACAACAACAATAAAAACAGAATAGAAGAAAAATGCGAAATCATGATTTGCATTTTTTGGCCACCAACATTTCAATTTGATATTTTCTTTGAAACTAATTATTTTTCGAGAAAAAAACTTTACAAACATGAAATTTAACCATTTAATTTTATTTATTTAACACTTTTATTTAATTTTTTGAGCTAGAACCGATCATTTTATTTAATTAAAATTTTTTACACGGCAGACACTTGTTAAACGTACGAAATAAAACCACGAACTGAAGGAAAACAAAAGGAAATTGAGAAGAATAAAACATAGAGTGACAGCAATGTCAAGTAGTTGATCGCGAGCGCCACCTGTTTGTTAATAATAATTGTGTATGATAATGATAACTGAATTGGCTAAGATTGGTTGGGATATTGGGTATTTTCAAGAATATACGATAAACTAGACTTAATACACTAGATTAATAGACTAGACTATAGAGTTGACTATAAACTTGTCTATAGACTAGACTAAAGATTAGACTATAGATTGGACTATAGACTGGGCTATAGACCAGACTATAGACTAGACTATAGACCATACTATAGACTAGAAGATACTCTAGACTATAGACTAGACTATAGACTAGTCTATACCCTAGACTATAGACTAGACTATAGACTATACTATAGACTAGACTATAGACTAGACTATAGACTAGACTATAGACTAGACTATAGACTAGACTATAGACTAGACTATAGACTAGACTATAGACTAGACTATAGACTTGACTATAGACTAGACCATAGACTAGACTATAGAATAGACTATAGAATAGACTATAGACTAGACTATAAACTAGACTATAGAATAGACTATAGACTTGACTATAGACTAGACTATAGACTAGACTATAGACTAGACTATAGACTAGACTATAGACTAGACTATAGACTAGACTATAGACTAGACTATAGACTTGACTATAGACTGGACTATAGACTAGACTATAGAATAGACTATAGACTAGACTATAGACTAGACTATAGACTAGACTATAGACTAGACTATAGACTAGACTATAGAATAGACTATAGACTTGACTATATACTAGACTATAGACTAGACATTATACACATTTATAGGTATTCTCGTTTTGCATTTTAAATTATTATTTTTATTTATTTCCTTTTTTAATTAAACACTTTCTTATATTTTCTTTTTATTTTATTTCATTTTATTTTTATTTTTTATTTCATTTTATTAAAACCGACCGAAGCCCCTTAATTAAAAATAAAAAAAACACTTTTTAAACAAACCGACCGAAAACCGTTAATTTAAAAAAACACTTTTTTAATCAAACGTAACATGCGTACTAAACATTATTTATCACTTTAACAGCTGCGCTACGTTACGTACGTATACAGAATTAACGACAAAATAACAACATTAGCAACAAAAAAACAAACACATTCGTTTATATGTGCATATGTATGTCAAATTATTAATTCGCATCAACAACAACACACCTCTTTGCTCTCCAAAAATATGCAACTACAACAACAATAAAAACAGAATAGAAAAATGCGAAATCATGATTTGCATTTTTCGGCCACCAACATTTAAATTTGATATTTCTTTTGAAACTCATTATTTTTCGAGAAAAAAAACTTTACAAACATGAAATATAACCATTTAATTTTATTTATTTAACACTTTTATATAATTTTTTGAGCTAGAACCGATCATTTTACTTAATTAAATATTTTTACACGGCAGACACTTGTTAAACGTACGAAATAAAACCACGAACTGAAGGAAAACAAAAGGAAATTGAGAATAATAAAAAATAGAGTGACAGCAATGTCAAGTGGTTGATCGCAAGCGCCACCTGTTTGTTAATAATTATTGTGTATGATAATGATAACTGAATTGGCTAAGTTTGGTTGGGATATTGGGTACTTTGAAGAATATACGATAAACTAGACTGTAGATTTTAGTTTTAATATACTAGACTAATAGACTAGACTATAGACCAGACTATAGACCAGACTATAGGCTAGACTAGTCTAGTCTATAGTCTAGTTTAAAGTCTATAGTCTAGTCTTTAGTCTAGTCTATAGTCTAGTCTATAGTCTAGTCTATAGTCTAGTCTATAGTCTAATCTATAATCTAGTCTATAGTCTAGTCTATAGTCTAGTCTATAGTCTAGTCTA
>NC_060953.1:44648540-44650959 GCF_022045245.1 Lucilia cuprina | reverse complement strand
TCTAGTCTATAGTCTAGTCTATAGTCTAGTCTATAGTCTAGTCTATTGTCTAGTCTATAGTCTAGTCTATAGTCTAGTCTATAGTCTAGTCTATAGTCTATTCTATAGCCTAGTCTATAGTCTAGTCTATAGTCTAGTCTGTAGTCTAGTCTATAGTCTAGTCTCTAGTCTAGTCTCTAGTCTAGTCTATAGTCGAGTCTAAAGTCTAGTCTATAGTCTAGTCTATAGTCTAGTTTAAAGTCTAGTCTATAGTCTATTATATATTCTTGTCTAGTCTATAGACTAGTTTATAGCCTTAAAATTATCTAATATTCCAACCAACCCTAGTCAATTGAATTACCATTATCATACACAATAATAATTAACAAACAGGTGGCGCTCGCGATATTGACAATAATAAAACATAGAGTGACATTGCTGTCACTCTATGTTTTATTATTGTCAATTTCCTTTTGTTTTCCTTCAGTTCGTGGTTTAATTTCGTTCGTTTAACAAGTGTCTGCCGTGTAAAAAATTTTAATTAAATAAAATGATCGGTTCTAGCTCAAAAAATTAAATAAAAGTGTTAAATAAAGAAAATTTAATGGTTAAATTTCATGTTTGTAAAGTTTTTTTCTCGAAAAATAATTAGTTTCAAAGAAAATATCAAATTGAAATGTTAGTGGCCAAAAAATGCAAATCATGATTTCGCATTTTTCTATTTTGTTTTTATTGTTGTTGTAGTTGCATATTTTTGGAGCACCAGAGCAAAGAGGTGTATTTGTTGTTGTTGCGGTTTAGTAATTTGACATACATACATATGTATGTATGATTGTGTTTTGTTTTTGCTATAATTGTTATTTTGTTGTTAATTCTCTATACGTACATAACGCAGCGTAGCTGTTAAAGTGATAAATATGTTTCGTACGCATGTTACGTTTGATTAAAAGAGTTTTTTTACTAACGGTTTTCGATCGGTTTTAATAAAATATTATAGAATAAAATTAAATAAGAAAAATAAAATAATATAAAATGAAAATAAAATAATATAAAGTGTTCAATTTAAGAAAAATTAAATAAATAAAAAATTTAATAAAAATGCAATAAAAATACCTATAACATATGTATCTACATATGTATGTATATTAGACCGACTTACAAAAAAAATTTGTTAACGTATGGAATCTATCAGCCATATGAGAGTCTTGCGGACAAAAATTTGAAGTTTTGTTCGCAACATCAGTTTTAAAAGGAATCTAGGATAAATCAAAGAAAAATGGAAGGTATGTTGTCATATTAATAAAAACATTATCTTAAGGATTTTATAATATCTAAACTCTTACAATTAAATTGTTGCCCTTTTAAAGATATATCGATAGATCTGTTCACAAAAAGAATAGTATAGAATTAGTGTGTGTTAAATTTCATTTTAAAATTTCGCAAAATTTAAGAAATTAACATGAAACACCCTACTTCATCCCACCCGTTTTGATGACGGCTATAAAAAATAACAGTAGTATATATTCAAATTATAATCACATTCATACTTTGATATTCAAATTAATGCGATGTGACATACATGTTATTAAATGAAACCACGATGTACAACATTTGGGGCAAAAAAAATGATTTTTGCGCCAAACTTTTAGAGTGTTGAAGGGACATTATTTGACCGAATATTTAAAATCAAATCAATAATGTTGTAGTAGTTACTAGACCATCTCTTAGTACTCTATGTATAGCTATCATTGTGTTTATGTCAATATATTCTAATGATGTTCATGGAAGGAACAGCAAGTACCTGTTTGTTGATTTTAATAATTCCTTTTCATTTCTAAACATATATTTCCCTCGGCACTCTAATACTTTCAAGATTTGTTAAAATTCTTTCAAAACTAAAATTACATATTATGGGTTATATGTAAAAAAAAGCATTTTTGTTTTTTTTCATATATTACCTTTAAAGCGCGAAAAAGATAGGTACATAACTAAATTTATCTTTTGCGCCCTTTCCACATTTTTTTACTTTTTTCTCTCCCTTTAAGGTGACAATTTAAATATGAGCATATAAATCTTTTAATTTTTTCAAAATATGTTTACATTTAATATAAAAGAAAAATTATTTTAAATGTTGTTTTCTTTTTCCTCGTCTAGTTCTTTTTGCGTAAACTTTAACACCATAAAAGTGCTCACTTTCAAAAGTTAACAATAATAATAGAATATATTTTGTTTATACCATGTACCCTACACCCTATACTACAGACTACACTATACAGATACACTATAGACTAGATTATAGACTAGACTATAGAATAGAATATAGACTAGACTGTAGAATAGACTAAAGACTAGACTATAGACTAGACTATAGACTAGACTATAGACTAGACTATAGACTAGACTATAGACTAGACTATAGACTAGACTATAGACTAGACTA
>NC_060953.1:44646373-44648440 GCF_022045245.1 Lucilia cuprina | reverse complement strand
CAAAAAATTACTTTATATTTTAGAATTAGTCAAAAAGGATAATGTCCTGCGATATCCTTCGATAACACTTTTCCTACTTTTCATCAGAAATATTCAATATACGTCAAAATGAAGTGTGAGTTGAAGTCATATCCATGTGAGGTAAAGCGGTTTAGTTTTATGCATGGAAGTTTTAATATTCTCATATAACGGGTGTGATTTAAATGCTTTCATTATAGTAAAATATTTTAATTGTGGGTATAAAAAATTCGTTATACCCATTGAAATAAACACTCCAACTTCTTAACTTTGAAATAATTCCGCGTTTCAAACCTTCTTTTTTAAGCCTCTTGAGAAAAACGTGAAAAACTAACTTTTTGAAACGCATAAAATACTCATATGTTGGTACAAGTTGATGCTACCGATAAAGCATGCATAAATATTAGACTAGCTTGTGAAATATAGTTTTTTTTTTCTAGAAATATGTAATTTTGTCAAAAGAAATAAAATTTTATAATAACATTTGTAAAATTCTAGAGTTTGCAACCGTTGACTACATTTCTAGAAATGTGGACCATATTCACTTTTATTTATTATTTTAAGTGAATGCTTAAAAATGTAGAAAAAAATAAATAAGCTTATCATAAGATGCGTTTTTTTTTGCCCATATAAATATTCTAGTTTTTGAAGTGCGTTTAACTTCTTCTAAAAGGATGCCATAATAATATCAACAACAATCAAAAACCTTTAAAAAATAACAAGAACAGGATAAAAGAAAACTCTTAAGAATAAAACTTCATAGAAAATATAACGTGTTTACACCATAGACCTTTAAAAATTACACATTAAAAAATTGAAAAAAAAAATAGATTTTAAGTCAGCCATTAAAAACATAATGGGCTTTTAAGTTTAAAAAGTGTAGTTTTTTATTTTTAATAAAAATATTTTATATTATTTTTATAAATTTTCTATTTAGAGAAACAGTGTAACTATAATTCTTTTAAAAATGATATAAATACGTTGAGTTTGGTAGATGGAAAACTTTGTTACTTCTTTTTTTATTCTCTTTTTTATTCGTTTTGCATGAAAATAATCCACAATTTTACTTTGAAACTGACAAGTGGAACAGGAGTTTCAAAAAGAAGATGCATAACATAATATGCATCATGATGCTGCACCATTATAATGCATGTATTACAATCAGAAATACACTAGTAATATAGTAGTTAAATAAATTCTTATATATTATGCATATATGTATGTGTATGTATATACATATGTTGTTTTTATGTAAATGTAAATAAGTACATATTTGCCAAATTGTAAATTCATTTGAAATTTGTATACATTAAAAAATGTATACTTATAACATGATTTTGATGACATATTTCATCGTCTAATAAAGGAAATCTATTTCAAATATAGAAATTTAATATATAAATTATAGGGTTTGAAAGGTCAAAGGTTAAAAGTTATTTTTCTTTCTCCTTTTGATCTAGCAGATAAATAAGTATGACTTGTGTTCACAAATCGAAACTAAAAATGACTCTGCGTCCAATTATTATCGATAATGCCGATATATGTAAATATGTATTTGGAAAAAATAAATTACAATTTATCTCTGTGATATTTTGTTTCTTATTATATATATTCTTAAGATACTGTAAGATTTCTATAACATTCAAACATGTACATTCCAGATATTTAATCTGTAAGGAGGATTCAAAAAGTGTATATATATTTTGGAAGATGCCTGTATGTAGATAAATGTATCATGGTTTTGCTGTTATTTAACAAAGTAAACACTCAGTCTTAGTTGAAGATTTGTCATTAAGTGAGCAAAGGTGGCTAAATTGAGAATTGAGTAAAAAAATAAAAAAACAATGTCAATAGACTAGACTATAAACTAGACTTTAAACTAGATTTTTAAATAGACTATATACAAGATTATAGACTAAACATTAGACTAGACTATAGACAAGACTAGACTAGACTATAGACTAGACTATAGACTAGACTATAGACTAGACTATAGACTAGACTATAGACTAGATTATAGACTAGATTATAGACTAGACTATAGACTAG
>NC_060953.1:44644457-44646273 GCF_022045245.1 Lucilia cuprina | reverse complement strand
GACTATAGACTAGACTATAGGCTAGACTATAGACTAGACTATAGACTAGACTATAGACTAGACTATAGACTAGACTATAGACTAGACTGTAGACTAGACTATAGACTAAACTATATACTAGACTATAGACAAGATTGCAGTTTAGACTATAGAATATGATATAGACTAGACTATAGACTAGACTATTGGCTAGACTATAGACAAGACTATTGGCTAGACTATAGGCTAGACTGTAGACTAGACTATACACTGCATATTCAAATTTTAAATAATTTTGAATTTATCCTCTTTTATCGTATAGTAACTTGTGTTTACATAACCTTTCGCTATAAGTTAAAGGTGTCATAGATGTTATTTTAATTTATTTCGTTTCTGTGTTATTCTTTTTGTATAATTCTTTTTAAAGACTAGAGAGGAGCTGAAAATATTCGTGTAACTCACTAGAAGTGCCTTGAAAAGTAAAACATGCTTAAACATTTGTTTTAATTAATTCAAGTAGATTATGAAAAGGATTCCGTTGAAATTATATTTACTAATTTGTTTCAAAGTAATTATGCGACATTAAATAATATTTTATTTACAATGCAAAAAAAGAAATTAATTGAATTAAAATTTATTTACAACTAATATTATATTAAGAAAGATTATTTATGATTTAAGTAAATTGCAATTACTAATAATTTAATAATTTATGATTCTAAGATGTAAGCATCTTAATCATTTAAAAAATGCAAATGTGTATAAAGGAGAAGGAAGTAAAATAGTTTTTAATTGGCTACATTTTGTTATTGTTATAGGGAATGGGGATAAGTGATTATTTAATGATTTTGAATCAGAAATCATTTAACGTTAAAAACGTAATGAGTTAATCTAATTTTTTCTAAAATTTTTACAAAATTTGTATCGATTTTTTAATAAGTATTGTTGGGTATCATTTATTTGACATATTTTTGATTATTAAACAATATCTTTTGAAAATTGTTCAGTGAACTTTTATAACGTTGCATATGAACATACATACTATTTTGTGTAATATCTTAAATATGTTTAACATTTCATTATTTAACATTTTGTACTTTTTTATCTCTTCAACCTTTTCGACTACCCCTATAACTGTCTGTTTGTTTGCTTTGCTAACGAATGTATCTATACATTCATCTATCTATCTATCCCACCCATTGCATTAAAATTCATTTATATAATTGCGTTATATCCTTAGGCAAACTCTTAGCATTAATACAACATTAATATGAGTGTGTTAATACACATACACCTACAAATGTATAACTTAAGAAAGAATAATGTACTATATACATAATATCCTTTACACCTTCACGAATTCACACACACCTTATAAACTCTCACATACATATACTGGTTTACATAAAAATTTTATACATTCACTTAAACTTCATAGTAGACAGAGAAAGTTGAAAAGCCTTAAAGTAGGCAATGTTTTTTATTAACGCATAATATTGTTGTAAATGTAAAAGTATGAAAAAATACACGATCATATGATACCCTACACATAAAAATTAGACCCGATTATAGTCTAGCCTACAGTATACTATAGATGAGTGTAAACTTGATACTATAAAGTTTAGTTTATAGTCTTGTTAATGCCACCGTTTAGTTCATAGTCTAGTCTATAGTCTAGTATATAATATAGTCTATTGTCTAGTCCACAGTCTAGTCTATTGTCTAGTCCACAGTCTAGTCTATAGTCTAGTCTAGTCTATAGTCTAGTCTATAGTCTAGTCTATAGTCTAGTCTATAGTCTAGTCTATAGTCTAGTCTATAGTCTAGTCTATAGTCT
>NC_060953.1:44630437-44644357 GCF_022045245.1 Lucilia cuprina | reverse complement strand
CTATCTATCTATCTATCTATCTATCTATCTATCTATCTATCTATCTATTTATCTATCTGTCTATCTATCTATCTATCTATCTATCTATCTATCTATCTATCTATCTATTTATCTTTATATCTATCTGTCTATAGTTCAGTAAAATTCTATTGAAACACATTTGATTATTAATTTTAAATTCATTAATTTTTATTTAAATTATATTTAAAAATTGTTCATAAAGAAAAACTAAAACGACAATTTTATTAAAAATGAGATAATTTGAATTTGTTTGCTAATTACATGAATTTTTTCGTTAAACATTTCAATAAATCACATTAAATAAAAGTGAAAATTCTATGTATATATAAATGATATTTAAAATTATCTTTTTTACAATTCATTAGTGATAAAGTTTTTAGATCATTATTAATTTAATTTAAAACTAAATTATAATTTGAACTTTTTAATTTAAATAATTACTTTCATTATTATTTTAATATTTTTAATTTTATTGAATTTTTACGAACTTTCATTATAACGAAGATATTTTTCCAAATCAAGTAATTTATTTGGATTTAAAACAGAAATAAATATAAATGAATTGTTAATAGAAATATAATTAAGTTTTTTTCCAAAGTGATCATTATTAATTTCACGTATTTTTTTCCAAAATATTCTTAATACAATTTCATACTTGCGAAATTATTTAAACCCGTAATACTCTGTTGATCAAAATTTGTTGGTCCAATATTTTTTCTTATTATTTGAAGTTGCTGCTGCTGTTCAAAATTATTGGGGTATTCAAGTTTCTTATAGAATCTAGTTTTATTTATTAACTTGGCCTGATTTGGATAATTGTTTATAGTAGCAGCATCATTACTTCTGTTTGAGTTATCCCAGACTATTACCGTCTTATGACCAAATTTCAAAATAGACTTTAAAAGTTCACGTCGAGCATGTACCGCTTCTTCGTTGCATTTGAAAACGATTTGATATTCAAAACAGCCGGGATATATCTCATGGCCCACCAGCTTGTTAAAATTTATTATTTTTTTTAATGTTTCAAATACCATCAAGGGGGACATGTCAGTTTTGCATAGCAAAAGTTTAGAAGTATTGCGCGACTCACAGACTTTAATCGTGGGCAATTGGAGTTGTCGGAAGAGCAGAGGTAATCTGGAACATAAAGAAATTATAAATTAAATAAACTTTTTTGAATGCTTAACGCACTTAAAACTCACTTTTTTAAAGCCAAAGTCATTAAATTAGGATCGATATACTGCAGATAGGCAAAACCTCTAGATGCTCCCGAGAAATGCACTTTAAAACGTAAAATATAAACTTCACCCACTAAAGAGGCCACTTGGGCTATTTTTTCCGCTCGTGTATCCGCTGGTATGCCACATAGGAAAATCTATTGGTGATAAATAATCAAACTGTAATAAAAATTTCGTAAGATTTGAAATAAATCTGGAACTCACCTCTCCTGCACAGGCATTTAATTGCTGCTGCAATTGTTCCTCCAATTTTCGACGTCTTTTAAAATATTTTGTGCCATTTTCCTGATACGACTCATACCACTTTGAGGGATGCTCAAATAATGCCTCAACATCTGACCACATTTGAGCGTTTATACAAATAGACATGATTCTAGGAATTTAATCTTGTTTTTATAACTCAAATCTTTGGCGTTATTATATTGTTGAAAAGGTTTCCAGGAATTTTAGACTGGTATTTTGTGTTTTGCAACTAATCTAAACTCACGTTGCTTTCGCTCTGAAAGTTTGTTTAAAAAATTGTAAATTTGTGTCGCAGTTCCTAGAAATTTCAGATAAATCTCGAGTCGTCGAGAAACAAGCAAAGTACAATGAAAAAACTTGTTTAAAAAAACACTAAAACTTTTAAAAATTCTGTGTTAAATTGTTAAAAGTCCATTGGCTAGAATAATTGCAAAAATAGTGTATATATTCGCCGACTTTTAAAGCGCCATTTTATTGGTCTGCAAATCTTCGAGAACGTGCATTTAAATATCTGCAAGTATATGTGCAATAGCATCAGCATTCTGTGGGAGTATGTGTGTGTGTTTGAAAGAGAGAAATTTTAAAGCTCATTTATTTTTAACGTTTTCTTGAGTTGAGTCATTCAAATACAAACAATATGGAGTGAGTAAAATGGATTCCCGGAATTGGATGTAAACGTTGCCATATTTAAGTTAGTTACGTTTTTTATTTTGGAGTTAAAAAGTGAATGTTTAACCATAGAGGGAAATGTTATATTAATATGTACTTCAATGAAGATATTTTTTATTAAAGATCAAGATAAAAAGAAAATCATGTCGATATCATTGCATCTATTCTATTTATTGTGAAACCTACGAATAAAATTTTATTTTTTTTATATGATTTGTGAGCAGTAAAAATTGCAGAATGATAAGATACAGCAACTCTAAAAATTTTAGCTAAATCATCATACATTAACCCTTGATGGATCGTATGTTTACAACTGAAATGAATATCAATTATATTTCTTATATTTGCTTTCGTTTTTCTTCAAACGAACTGAAATATATAACGAATCCATTGCCACGCCTACTTTTATGATCCTAATATTTTAATAGATCAGTCTTTTGATCTTTTGATCTAGACATTACTCCACAGATTTGTAGTCCTGACTATGGAACAGTCTATAGTATTGCCTATATATCAGTTTATTTTCTTGATTATAGATCAGTCTCAGTTTGTCTATAGTCTTAGTTATAGTCAATAGTCTGGACTTAAATTTTGACTATAAAGATGAGTCTATCTATAGTCTTGACTGGAGATCAGTCTATAGTCTTGACTATAGATCAGTCTTGACTAAAAATCAGTGTATCTATAGTCTTAACTATAGATCAGTCTATAGTCTTAACTGTAGATCAGTCTATAGTCTTAAATATAGATCAGTCTATAGTCTTAACTATAGATCTGACTATTGATCAGTCTATAGTCTTGACTATAAATCAGTCCATAGTCTTGACTATAGATCAGTCTATAGTCTTGACTATAGATCAGTCTATACCCTTGACTATAAATCAGTCTATAGTCTTGACTATAGATTAGTCTATAGTCTTGACTATAGATCAGTCCATAGTCTTGACTATAGATCAGTCTATACCCTTGACTATAAATCAGTCTATAGTCTTGACTATATATCAGTCTATAGTCTTGACTATATATCAGTCTATAGTCTTGAATATAGATCAGTCTATAGTCTTGACTATAGATCAGTCTATAGTCTTGACTATAGAAAAGTCTATAGTCTTGACTATAGATCAGTCTATAGTACTGACTATAGATCAGTCTATAGTCTTGACTATAGATCAGTCTATAGTCTTGACTATAGATCAGTCTATAGTCTTGACTATAGATCAGTCTATAGTCTTGACTATAGATCAGTCTATAGTCTTGACTATAGATCAGTCTATAGTCTTGACTATAGATCAGTCTATAGTCTTGACTATAGATCAGTCTATAGTCTTGACTATAGATAAGTCTATAGTCTTGACTATAGATCAGTCTATAGTCTTTACAATAGATCAGTCTATAGTCTTGACTATAGATCAGTCTATACTGTTGACTATAGATCAGTCTATAGTCTTGACTATAGATCAGTCTATTGTCTTGACTATAGATCAGTCTATAGTCTTGACTATAGATCAGTCTATAGTCTTGACTAAAGATCAGTCTATAGTCTTGACTAAAGATCAGTCTATAGTCTTCATTAAAGATCAGTCTATAGTCTTGATTAAAGATCAGTCTATAGTCTTGGCAATATATCAATCTTTAGTTTTGACTATAGATCAGTCTTGAAATCAGTTTGGTCTATAGTCATCATCGTTTAGTATATATAGTCCTGTCTATAGCCTTGACTATAGTTTAGACTATATTATTGTCTATAGTCTTGACTACAGTTTAGTTTATAGTCGACTAGATATCTATAGTTTTGATTATAGATCAGTTTATAGTCCCGACTATAAATCAGTTTACAGTCTCTGTAGTCAATCTATAGTCTACACCATAGATTAATCTGTCTATTGTCTTGACAATAGTTTGGCCTATAATTTATAGTATCGATTATAGTTTAGTACATAGACTTGACTAAAGTATTGACTATACTCTGAACTAAAGATCAATTTATACTCTTGACTTTTGATCAGTCTATAGTCTTAACTATAGATTACTATATATTCTGAACTATAGATCATTCATAACTATTAAAAATTCTATAGACTTGATGAGGATCACTATAAATCATTCACTGTATATCAGTCTGGAGTCCTAAACAAATATCTATCTTGACTATAGATCAGTCGTTAGACTTAAACAATTTTTGACATCTTTTAAAAGTTTAAAGTTATTTTTTCCCTCCATTTTCTTAATTCTAAATATATTATAAAATTAACAAAAAACAACTAACGGTTTTGTTTTTAATATTTTATTATTTAATTACTCGGTATTAAGTTTCTTAAAAACTATTCCATTTTTTGTTTAACATAAATGTTACTTTAAGCAATTTAATTAAAAAAAAAAATAAAATAAACTTAAAATAAAAAGAGAAAAAAACGAACGTGTAAATAAACATTTTTTTATAACTTAAATAATAGTAAAAGTGATTATAATATATGTATAAAATATGTATATAAAGTAAATTAATACATAAATGTATATGAATAAAATTTCAACTTCATATAAATATAAACTAAATTAAAATTCAATATTTTGTTAAATATAAATTAATAAAAAAAAAGAATTTCACAAAGCAAAGCTATAAAAACAAAAGCTTAAAACTTGTTACAATAAAAAAAGGAAACTTAAAAGCCAGTGTTTTATAAAAGAAAAAGATAAAATATGTATAATAAATGTATTTGATTAAAACTAATGATGAAATTTATGTTTTTACCAAAATGGACACCAACCTATGTAGCACTGACACAAATTCTCATTATTGGTGGCCTGTTGTATCAGCATATCCACCTGCTGTTGCACAGTGTAACTGGTTGTCGTGGGAAAATCATTGCCCGTGAGTTTACGTTTAACCCGTTTAATTACCTTACTGGCACGACTGTTGGTAATGTCGGCATTTGTGTTATTGCCTATGGGATGAGCTAGAAGAAAAAGATTATCGTAGACTTTGGATTTAGTGGCCGTATTGCTGTGTAAGATATTGTCATCAATAGAATTACTTAAACTGCCGGTATTGCCACCACCAGTCATACCGCCTCCCGAATTGTTGGCATTTTTAGTGCGATGATTTTTCGTTTCGGTATCCAATAAACGCCAGTTTAGTAATGGATCATAGACAAAGGCCTCCAGAACAGCCATTAGGGAATCCTTGTTGCGACGTAAAACTAACATAACACTTTCGCAGGTGCGTCTGTAAGTGCCCTCTATGCCGGTTACCTCCATAGCCTTGATTAACATGCGTGTTAAACGGAAGGGTATTTTTTCAGGGAATTTATCACGTGTCATGGCCACTTCAAAACAATCACCAAAATCTATATGCAATATTTTGCCACTCATGCGATCCAACATAAGATTAGAAGGATGTCGATCACCCAGACCCAAAATATAACCCACCATAGACATAACAGCCAAGGATCTGGTGTAATTGGTGCGTCTTTCAAACCATACTTCCGAGGAGGGTGACTTTAGCCACAGTAGTTTAGCCAAATCATCACCAGGTGTTTGATCAAGAGCATATTCAAACACTTCGACCTTTTGCATTAAAGTCAAATGATCATAATCGGGGGATATGCTCAACATAGTGCGGTGCTCCTGATTGAGCGGTACCTTCTTTTTGTCTCGGTAATCTCTAATGAGTGTGTGTAAAGTATCACAATGTGGCACCCAGCCTATAAGGCCAGAGTTTGTGCTTAACGGTATGACAGCATAACGTTGTATGGCCAAGTTTCTTCTAAAGGTATCAGGATCATCTAAGAGGAGGGTATTTACCAGCGAGAACAACTGCATTACACGTTCATCTTGTCTTAAGTCCTCATGACCCTTTAACAAATACATATAGTCCTTGCCATTGGAACCACGAATGCATAATTTGCGCGGTCTTTGTTTGGAGGTGATGACTTGTAGATTGGTTTTAATAAAACTTATTCTAATCAATTCCTGTCCTGGATTATAAGAGCCGGGAACTGCTAATTCTAAGTCTTTACAGGCCAATAGTTTGGGTGACACATACGGCAATTCCAGTGAAGTTAACTGAGGCAATTGTCGTGATATCTTTTGGAATACATGATAATAATTATCCCATGCGTGATCCAAATCCATGAGCGAATTAGAGGACTTATATCTTTGGGTCCATTCATATGCTTCTGTTAACTCCCGACCATAGGCTTGCGAAAAGGAGGTTTCTTTAAGAGTTTGTGGTCCTCTCTCAAGCATGGCATGCAGTGGCTCTAATATTTCAAACATTCCTTTAATATTACGATCACCAAAGTATAAACGTGAAGCTTCCTCCAAACCCTCATGCCATTGTTCATGCCATAAAATGGCAACTCTAATCAATTCCTCACTAATCATCATGGTCTGCTCGACCAAAGTGGGCGAATGTTTGCGCATAGAATCCAATATCTTAAAGGCGGCTGTCTTACGAGCCATCGAGGCGGATTTAGATGCCACCGTTAAAGGATAAACCAAAGCTTGTGGATGATATTTTCCAATATCCATTAACAGCTGATGTATCAATTGTCCCACCAGAGTGCGATGGGTGTCAATGCGCGCTATTAACTGGGGAATAACCTGTAGCCAGGTGTTAATCTCAATTAGTTTCATGTCCGATAGAAGAGCATCATATATTGCCGAATGATGACCATAATCAAACCACAAAGTCAGCAAACGTAAAGTATCCTGTAAGGAATTGCCCTTAATCAGACGAATGGACTGGAAGAACCCATGTACAGCCGGTACAGCATATTGTTCTATTATTAATCTTTCATTATCCAATGTCGGTCCATTGTGTATGTCAATGGGTGATTTATTGGTTTCTGAAGTTTGCGCTTGCACCACTTTAAAGTTCATGTAAGCATACAAATGCCAGGCCTTATACCAGTTGGGATCATAGTCTGTGGCCTTTTCGAAACATTCTAAAGCACCTTGCACAGCAGCGGGTTCTAGCCCTTGGAGTTTATTTTGCCAAATAGCCAGACGTAGATAGCATCTAGCCAATAGGCGATGATCTTCTTGTTTGTAAACTGTATCCGGCATACAGTTTAGTTGATTACTGTAGGTGTTGACAAAACGACTAAGTTGATCATAGGCTCCTTGCATATTATCGGAGGCAGCCATATGTTTAGTATAGGCATACGTTACTTGCGGCAAATCGTAGGGTAATGGATCCAAGGGATTTTCACTGGGATCCGAACCTAATAACATGACCAAAGTTTTATGCGATTGCTGCAGAGAGCCGGATTTGCGACATAAAGAAGCATACTTCAGCCAGGTGTGTATATCATCATGTGGTCTTACCACCAAAGAGTGTACTTGTATAATTCTACGCCAATCTTCTACTAGACGTTGTCCTCCTTGCAAACGTTTCCACCACATGCATTTTAATGGTTCACGTCTTTCGGGTATCAGTTTGTATTGTATAACTTCTTCCAGTTCGGCCAACATTTGGACACAAACCATGGCACCATAGGCTCTTTCATAAGATTCTCCTGCCATTGAGGTAAGTTCGGTATCTAGAAGATCTCTAGTCTCATCTATTAAACATTGAGCCAACTCAAATTCATCATGATGCACTGCTAAAACGGCACGATAGAAGCAGCCATCTTGTGTATCTTCGGGTATGCATCTAACATATTCCTGCATGGCTTCCCAATCCTGTAAACCCCAGGCAGCTACAGCGGCTAGAGGGCCAGCCTTAGATTTGATGTCTTTACCAAAGGAATCCCATTCCTGCTTGGCCACCCGACTCAGCTGAGACCATTCACCCAAAGACTCTAAGCAGCGCATAGAACCCAGTCGTGATTCCATATCATTGTTATCCTGCTTCAAATTGCGTTGATAATGTATTAAAGCCTGATCCCAGTTGTGCAGCTTCTCATACCATCTACCTTGAACTTTAAGTTCATCTTTAAAACGGGAATTTTCCCCACCCACAGCATTGCGATAAGTGGTGAGTAGACCCTCGGCCGCTTCTTTCTGCTGCAGTTTGTTATTAATCAAAATCAAAGACTCAAAAACATGAGGATCTTTATGGCTCACAAACTCCTCCTCTTTGTAACGCAAGGCCTTGGCATAAGCACGACAGGCCATGGCTCGGGTGCCCAACAGTTTAGGGTCAATTAAAATGGGATCTTTATCACAATGCTCCATAAATTCGGCCAAATTCAAAATGGTTTGAGTAATCTCGGGCATATCGGTGACTTGTAGGGCCTGTATCAATGACTTGGTCAATTCGTTTTTATGTTCGGTTGACAGCTCTGTCCAGCAGGAAATAAAGGCAGCATTAAATAAATCTCTTAAAAGTTTATCATAATCTTCGGCCAAAACACGGCAAGCACGCAAGGCATGAGATCTAGACTCTCTTAGCAAACCAATAGACAAACGTTTTAACCATTCCACCCAATCATCTTTGGAAACACGGCGATTAACTTGCCAAGCCATGCATAGCTGAGCCGTAGATACGTTTAGTTTCTTTATGGTGGTATTGGCATCACTCATGGCATTGGAGGCAGTTGCGGCTTTGTATTTCGTTTGTCTCATTAAGAACTCCTCATCCAGACACATGGTGGTATTTGACTGCAGTTTCGAGAGCAATTTTTCATATTGCGAGTTGACGATGCGCTGCTTCGTTATGGTGCGATTAACTAAGGGAGCAAAAACCAAATACTTTTTGCCCAATTGTATAACCAAAGAACACAAAGTGGACATGGCTTGATCACGCAAATCGGGTTCATTATCTAACACTCTTACCAAGGGATGTATAATGCGTGAAGAGAAATCGGTAAAGTCTAGATTCCAAGCCAATTGATCAATGGTTTCTAAAGCCACCAAAGATACCTGTTGTGGTACATAGGGTGAGTCGAATAGCTTAACTATGGGCGGCACTATCAAGTGCAAATAATCATCTAGATTATTGCCAAATTTCTTCAAAGCCTGCAGCAAACGTTTAGTAACATTACGATCTTTGGAGTTATCATGCTGTAAAACGCGCAAGATTTGTGGTATCAATTGAGCCAAATAATTACGAAATTCTCCTCCCAAGGCCACAGCTATCTGTTCGATTAAATTGATGAGAGTTGACTGCAAGGGCGTATTATTAGTCCAAAACTCCTTAATCAATTTGAAGATATCATTCATATAGGTAATGATGTGTTGACGTACAATTTCCACCAAAATGGCCAATTGTTGGAACAGAAACTCTCTTAAATTGTTATTGGCAGTGCGTACATTTTCCAAGAGACTGGGTAATACCTGAGACAAATACGGCACACATTTAATGCCTAAACTTTGGAAAATATAAGTAACTGCCTGGACGACACTGGTATGGCGGCTGCTTAAAGTGGGATCTCGTAAAATGCGCATGAGAGCAGCTATAGCCACAGCAGGATAATATTCATCTAATATATTGCCCATATTGACTAACAGCTCGGCAGTGGATATATCTTGATTCTCTTCGACTTTGTAATCGGTTAATGAAATCAAAACACTATCATTTTGACTGTCTATCAAACCTTTGTTCATTTTATGTTTATATGGATCCATGGCACCCAAAAGACCCAAAACACGTATGGTCTCTCGCCTAATAGAGCGTCTTTGTTCGGTTTTTAAAAAGTTTATCAAAATATCTATTAAAACCGGATACTTATGATAAGGTGTTACCACACGTCCAGTAGCACTAATCAATTGACCCAATGTCCACAGAGCAACACCTCTTTTATCCGGAGAACCAGCATCTCCCAACATTTCCAGTAAAATAGAAAGTAAATCATCAGCCCACATTTCCATTTCATTCGAACCACCATTCACTTCGGCCAAATCTCCTATGGCTCTTAAAACATTTAACACCACACCCGGATTGGATTCCGGTTCTTTTAGTTTTGGTACTAATATCGTTAATATGGGATTCATATAAGAGGAAATCAAACGTGGTGTACTAATCACTAGATGATCCAACATTCTAGCACTTTGTTCTTTATTACGGCTCATACCGGAATGTTCCAATTCGGTTAGCAATTGTATCATAACTCTTCTCAGTTTAGGCATAACATAAGCCGGATTCATGGCCGATAAACGACCTATAGTTACCATGGCCAATTCACGTATTTCAAATATTTCATCATTAAGCGTTATAAAGAGAGCACTTAAGGATTCTGGTTGAGCCAATTCGGCATCAAAGGTTTCATCAAGTGATCGTAGAATACGTACTCTTACATTACAGTCCATATCGGTAATGGCTACTATTAATAAACGTTCAATAGCATGGGATACCGTATCACTGAGAGTTTTTGAATTTTCAGTTGTATCGGCGGATTGAACGGCTAACTTGAGAAGTCGTGTACAACTTTGTACTGCCTCCAGGCGAATTTCCTGATGCTCATGATTGATGTAGTAGTCGGCACATCTAAAAAGATGAAAAGAAACAATAATAATTTAGTTTTACGAAAAAGGAGCTTTTTTCAAAAAAAAAAAAAAAAAAAACAAAATTCTCTCACCTTTGCACAAAGTCCAACATATTTTGTTCTTCAAAATTAAACGAACCCAACGTACGCAAAGCCAAAACAATGGTCGGAACATCTTGTGATAAATTTATAGAAGAATCCATTGATACCGGACCCGACATCATATTGCCGTAGTTCATACCAGCCGGTTTATTCATTAGAATTTGTGATAGAACACCTATTAAGCCATCAGCTATGGCAGACTTTAAAAATGGTACATTCTCAGCCAATTCCCGTAGACAAACCGTTAGGGCAGGCGACAAACCCGTCGAAAACATTTGCTCTAAAATATCGCGCACATCATTAATAATGCCCGCTTTCACAGCATGAGCTAGCAGGGTAATACAAGCAAATATAGCCGGATCAATGGCGGCTTTACGTTTGCTAGTCGCCTCTTTAGGTGGCAAAGCTACCTTAATGGCCATCATAATGGTTTTCAAATATTTATCAATATCACTCTCCACAGCCACGGCTATATAGCCGATGGTAATATAGGCTATATTACGATCTTTCTCCTTCCCCTTTAGCACCATTAGCAAATGATTAATACAAATTTTCAAATATTTTTGTACAAAAATTTCACGATTTATGGCAGCCAAACGGGGTAGAATCTGTAGTAGAGCCTGTTGGACATAAGTCGATTTGGAGTTTCTTTGTTCTATGATATTTTCACATATAATGGTATAGTGTTCCATAATAACCTCACGAGCATAAGAGGATTCTAAAATATTACTCTAGAATTAGAAAAGAAAGTATTAAAGAGAGATTCCAACAAATGTCTACAAGTTTTCTTACGGTATTAAATTTATGATTGGACACCTGATGCTGTTCCCCCAATTCAACCAAATGTGTAGAACCTAATTTCTTAACAAAAGGCGCTTTTAAACGTGGCACTATAGTGGTCAATTGATGACCACCACCACTAGAACTACTGCCACCACTGCCGCCCACATAATTCACACCCGCACCGTCACCCAATTTACAGGATAAAGCATCTGGTAGCAGGGCTTTTAAAGTATTATAACGCATCTCCCAATTGGCATTGGAGCAGCGAAATAATTCGTTAAATATAATCATGCTGCCGTGTATACGATCATCACGTGTCATGCCTTTGGGTTCTTTTTGTAACAAGGCAGGATCTTCATTGAAACTTTTGATAGCTTCAGCATAGGAAATTTTATACCATTGAGGTTCACTGGACTGTTTGGTATTCTCACGCTGGGAAGTTACTATTAAGGCGGCTCTTAATGCCTCACCGGCCGATTCACGTATAGCCGGTTTAGGATCAAAAATAGCATTAAAAATATGATCGAAAAAAGTGGAAATTTGTTGATAGAAATACGTGGGCATAGCCACGGCCAATTCACGTAATATAAAAACAGCGGCATGGCGACGATACTAAGAAAATATTAAATATTAAAACATTTTTTTTAATTTTCATTTTTTTTATAAATACCTCATGCCGGTCACCACTTAACCACTCAAAAGCTCTTTTTATATCAAATTCAAATGATTCTGCTCCTTTGGACCCAGGCAAATTGGCCAATTTCACCAGTGTGCGTGCGGCTATTTCCATGACAGACACATCATTGCAGGGCAATAAATCACGCAAATGATTATAGTATTTGGTAATACGTTTCATGGTATTAATAACATCACCACTGACCAGACATTCTAAAAATACATAAATTAGCATTAAACTATCTTCCGGAACAACACAAAATCCTGCATTTCTACTCACTTATGGCCAATACGCCACCCTTTTTCTCATTTATATCTGTCGACATGACCATACTGAATATTTGATCATTGAAATCTTCGAAAAACTGCACCAATTCCTCTTGGGACATTTCCCGCAGTTCGGTCTTAACATACAGGAAGAGGTCTTGTGCCGCTTTATTTTGCACATTTCGATTCCGAGACTTCAGACCCGTCACAAATTGTTGCACAATCGATGTGGTCGACATTTTAAAATACTTTGTTATCCTTCTAACACGTTTGCAGTTGTTTATTTGTTAAACTATTTGATGTAAAACTAGAAATTTTTATTATTTATTGGGTTTTTAGTAAAATTCTTTAAAAAAAAACTTCAACTACATTTCATTTTTCTCACAAATCGCGTATCATGAAATGTAATTTTTTTCGTCGTCTCTCTTTTATTAATCCCGTTTAGCTGCTGTCAAATGTTAATGAATGAATTTTATACATACATTGAGGTTATGTCAGTCTATCTTGTTTTTTGTTTTATCTTGTTATTCGTAAATGTCAAATGGCATTTGTTTTGTCGTTTTGTATGTAAACAATGGAGAGTTTTTTGGTGTTTTGTTTTGATTTTTATGTTTTGTTTTCTTTTTGCTATTTCTCTGTTGTAGAGTTGTATTAAATATAACAACAAAATATAAATACACAGGGTTGCATTTGTTTGTAGAAGTGTAGAAAATAATAATGGCGGGAAACTTTAATTTTTATTCCTGTTTCAAGAGGATTTGTACAAAAGATTTATAATATTATTGAATTTTAAAGAACAAAGTGAAAAAATAAAATAATTTTGTGTTTGAAGAAGTTAAATTGAAAGAATTGAATGCATTTATTGTAAAAATTGAGTTCTAAATGTTATTGTTATGGAAATTTGGTGAAGTCTTAATTGCTGATTGGCAATAAATGTTCTAATTGGAAAATATTCTGTGGATTTTTTAGGTAAGTGTCTCAATTTAATTTAAATTAGTTATTGTGCTATACCGAATGCACACATACATGTGTATATTTCATCTATAAGTTAGTTTTTTTTAAGTTGTCGAAATTTCTTAACCTTAAACTTTGCTTCCGTAACAACCATAACAGAAAGTGGACCTTGTATGGAAGCTGTGAACAATTACTTTACTCAGGTGGAACTCCTGCCTGAAATCGATAGAAAATATCACGCCTTTGTCAGGACACTTAAAATTAACTGCCTATCTTAACTTATCTGCTTTTTCCCAGATGCATGACGTCAAGTTGCAAAAGCGGACTTTTCGGTGGAAATATCCATATTCAAGCTTTTGAGTTAATACCGATATTCTAGAAGGTGTTATTATAACTTTTAATTTTAAATTTTCCCCATAGAGTATGAAAATTTACTTAGATAGATAGATAGATAGATAGATAGATAGATAGATAGATAGATAGATAGATAGATAGATAGATAGATAGATAGATAGATAGATAGATAGATAGATAGATAG
>NC_060953.1:44626232-44630337 GCF_022045245.1 Lucilia cuprina | reverse complement strand
ATCTATCTATCTATCTATCTATCTATCTATCTATCTATCTATCTATCTATCTATCTATCTATCTATCTATCTATCTATCTATCTATCTATCTATCTATCAATCTAAATAGATTTCGCATGTACTACTTTTTATTACAGTTCCTATCTATATACCTTTAAAATAACAACTAAAAACACATTTAAAAAATACACTCCTATTTGTATATCCTTTTAAATAAATGTTAATTCCTTTTTTTTACTCTAAATCCTTGGTTCTCAACTTAAATAAGTCTGAGAAAATCTTGCTCCAAAAGGAACAATTTCAAATGCAAATCATAATAATAGACATTACTATGTAGTAGCATGAGTATAGAAGAAAATATGTCCCTTAGGAATATTAAATTTATTTTAAAACACTCCTAACATTACTTTTTAACATCCTTTTATTAACTTTTTATATTTCCGTTTTTGTTTGTTTTTTTTACGTTCTTTTTTCACATTTTTTGTTTTGTGTGATGTTTGTTGGTTAGAAGAGAAATGGAGTTGACAAAATGTTTGCGACTTTGTATCTAAGTGTATGTGAGTTGTTATACCAACTATATAATTCTTGTATTTTTTTTTTTAATATATATTTTTAAACCGAAGCTAATTAAGAAGTTTTTACAATTAATTTTTATAACTGACAAAAGTTGAGACTAGAAAAATGAACATTTGTGCAATTTACGAGTTGATTTTTACTTGTTTTTTTCTAATTTGTTCAAGTTTTTATTTCCTTTGTGGGTGTGTGTGTATGTGAAAGGCAGAATTAGTGTGTGTCGTTTGCGTGTGATAGTGTGAGAGTCGTTGCTTTGTGATGTGTGGTAACGGGAATTTATGTATTTCATATGTATGCATAGAGTTTTTGGAAAAGTAACTAACAAGAACAACCTTAAGAATATAAAATCTGTTCTCAACTATGACTATAGTTCAGTCCAAATTGTGTCTTGAGTATAAATTTTCTATTGACAAAGTCTATTATAATCGTAAGAGTATAGTCTTGACTACAGATCAGTCTATAGTCTTGGCTACAGATCAGTCTATAGTCTTGACTACAGATCAGTCTATAGTCTTGACTACAGATCAGTTGATAGTCTTGACTATAGATCAGTTTAGAGTCCTGACAATAGATCAGTCTATAGTCTTGACTATTGATTGGTCTAAAGTCATGAACATATATTATTGTCTTGACTATTGATTAGTTTAAGGTATTGACTATAGATTATTATATAGTCTTGACTATAGATTAGTCTATAGTATTGACTACAGATTAGCTAAAGTCTAGATTATATATTGGCTATAGTCTTGACTATAGATTAGTCTATAGTTTTTACTATAGATTAGTCTGGAGTCTTGACTTTACATTAGTCTAGTTTGTAACATCTCCAATGCGATTTTAACCTGTTTTGGTTAGTCTGGAGTATAGTTTTGGCTATAGATCAGTGTATAGTCTTGACTATAGATCAGTCTATAGCCTTGACTAGAGATCAGAGTATAGTCTTGACTACAGATCAGTCTATAGTCTTGGCTACAGATCAGTCTATAGTCTTGACTACAGATCAGTCTATAGTCTTGACTACAGATCAGTTTATAGTCTTGACTATAGATCAGTCTATAGTCTTGACTATTGATTGGTCTAAAGTCATGAACATATATTATTGTCTTGACTATTGATTATTTTAAGGTATTGACTATAGATTATTATATAGTCTTGACTATAGATTAGTCTATAGTATTGACTACAGATTAGCTAAAGTCTAGATTATATATTGGCTATAGTCTTGACTATAGATTAGTCTATAGTTTTTACTATAGATTAGTCTGGAGTCTTGAGTTTACATTAGTCTAGTTTTTAACATCTCCAATGCGATTTAAACCACCCTCGTACAAACCTGTTTTGGTTAGTCTGGAGTATAATTTTGGCTATAGATCAGTTTATAGCCTTGAATATAGATCAGAGTATAGTCTTGAATACAGATCAGTTTATAGTCTTGACTATAGATCAGTCTATAGTCTTGACCACAGATCAGTCTATAGTCTTGCCTACAGATCAGTTTATAGTCTTGACTATAGATCAGTCTAGAGTCCTGACAATAGATCAGTACATAGTCTTGACTATTGATTAGTCTAAAGTCATGAACATATATTATTGTCTTGACTATTGATTAGTTTAAGGTATTGACTAAGATTATTATATAATCTTGACTATAGATTAGTCTATAGTATTGACTACAGATTAGCTAAAGTCTAGACTATATATTAGCCATAGTATTGAATATAGATAAACTATAGTCTTGACTATTGGTTAACTATAGTCTTGACTATAGATAAGCTATCATCTTGACTATAGATTAGCATTCATTTTGACTATAGAATAGTCTGGAGTTTTGACTATAGATTAGTCTGGAGTCTTGACTATAGATTAGTCTATAGTTTTGACTATAGTTTAGTCTGGAGTCTTGACTATAGTCTATTTTGTAACACCCTCGTACAATTGTGTTTCGTACATTTCTATTTGTATTTATTAATTACAAGTAAAAATCTTTTCCTAAGAACTTTTTTACCGTTGAAAACTACTGCAGTTTGTTAAAATCTCATAATTTTTCTTGTTTATAGTTTTTTTGTTTTTATATTTCGTTTTGGCATAGAAAAGAAAACTTTTGCAACATGGTACAAGTATTTAGAAAATAATTATTTTCTTTTTAGCAGATTATTTTACAGTTAGTGTTTGTTCACCACAATGAAGTAGATTAATAAATTATATTTATGTCGTGTTTTTTGTTTTTGTTCACTATCGTACAATTAGTAATAGAGAACCTCATCCAACAAACTACAATGTTCAACAAATTGTGGTCAGTAAGAGAATTTGGAAGGGGAATACCATGGTCAAAAATTTTGTTATATTATATTTTGAAGTTTTAAAGGAAGATATCATACTCTTTATCTTTTTTAATATACGGAATAAAAACTGGAAAATCTATCTGGAAATCAAGAGCTAATACATACTACTCTTTCGATAGCAAATATATGAAAAATAATATCCTAAAAAACATAGTTTTTCTTCAGAATCCTTGAACCTAATCACCTATAATATTAATATCTAATTAAAAAAAACTAATCGATATATTAACCTAATTATAATTTATACAACTTCATTTTCAAATATCAGCCACTAGAACTGTACTACATTATGTCATGTTTCACGCATAAAATCCTCCTCTAATTAAATATTATTCCTACACCAAACCTCACCTCCCAAATAGACAACAACATCATCATCACTAAATTTCCATAGAGTTTTCTTATCATGCCATTTTACCTGCTGATGGCCCTGTTTTAGTTTTCTTTCCATATTTATAAACACGACAACGATGTATATAGTTGTACTTGTAGAACTAAATGTTCCAATTTTTTTCTTTTGTTCCCTTTCTATATTCTCGCTCCCAACAAAAAATGCACAAGTATACTAAAATGCATTCTAACTTGCTGGCTGCTTGGAATACATATAGTAAAGATGAAGTGTGGCATAAAATTCGCCTATTAATGCAAATATTTGCAAATGTTGTGTATGAATGAATGTATGTATTTAGTTTAGTCGCATAGATAGTTTCTTTTATGAGAAAAAAATGGGTCAATATTATGTGCATATGAGCATAAGATGTAGGGAATATATATGTACATATATTTTTAGTAGACACTTGCTGTAAATATACAACTTTATGTAAAAATAAGCAACCAAGAAATATAAAGTAAAGTGGGAGTAATATTTTATACGAAAAGCAAAAAGGAATTATGAAATAGTTTTGATTTTAACGCGATTTTAATTTGCAGGGTGGGTGTGTAGTTGTTGGATATAAGAGGAAATTTTATGTATAAAAAAGTTCCATTTTAAAAGTTATCAAAATTTATTGTTAGTTAATGAAATGGTGACTAAAATTTTGCCTAAATTATAGATATGAAACTTTGCTAAGGGATTTTTAATATAACACAATATATAAGTGAAGGTAGCCTAGTAAGTAGTATATCTATATATCTATATATCTATCTATCTATCTATCTATCTATCTATCTATCTAACCCTCTACCTATA
>NC_060953.1:44623990-44626132 GCF_022045245.1 Lucilia cuprina | reverse complement strand
CTATCTATCTATCTATCTATCTATCTATCTATCTATCTATCTATCTATCTATCTATCTATCTATCTATCTATCTATCTATCTATCTATCTATCTATCTATCTATAATCAAACTTCGAGTCATTAACCTTTTAGGGATTTATATCTATGTGTGCGACAAAGCGTTAACAGCCTATTCCTGCGTACTTACATACATATCGCACACCCAGTACAAAAGTGACACAACTCATTACTTCACAAGTTCTGAAACAGATAACAACAAACAAAACTTAATTATTTTTGGAGGTAAACTTAATGCTTAAAGAATATGAAAACGTAAAAATGAAATTTTCAGTTGGTGTGCGATATGTATGAAGAACATTATCATTAAAATTGGGTTATTTGAGTAAAGTAGAAATGATAAACTTCAAAACTCACTAAAGCTATGTTCACAATATGAACTACCTTTTCATATCCTTCCTATAATGAGCATACATCCTCAACATCATTACAATTGTTCTACTATTTATTTGCAATTTGGTTTGGGCCTATTTTCCCCAAAGCTTGGAATAGTCAACAGTTTTTCGTTTTTCTTGTGCGCTCGACGCAATATTTATAATATATAAATACATACGATTCTTCTTGAAGTCCCCAATCACAATCGTTCTTGAGATCCTTATACAATCCTGCATTGATTATTCCAATTGTAGAAATCGTGTTAAAAATAATAACACTACTTTATACTTCTAACAGTCAAATGCTGAATAATGTGCATATATGTACATACATATGTTTGTATGTATGCATTGCTCTACTATATTTGTTGGCAGACATATTTTTCCCCAGCTATGAATGTTATTTCATTCCTGTTTTTTCCGGTATTTTTTATGATTCCCTACTCCGTTCTTTTTTTTGTACTTCTCGCTGCTGCCTTTTGCCAAAGCTTTGAAATGTTTAACGCAGCATATCAATCAATAAACTATGAATGCTCTTGTCAGGATTCAATCGTATGGAATTTATTATTATTTTCAGTTTTTCTTTATGTTCTCAACGTCGTCGTCGTTGTTGTTGACGACGTTTGTCAGCTCAACAACATTTTGTTTAGAAATGTTTGAGGGGGCGGGTGAGTTTTTGTCGGTATTGAGCAAACACCAACTTTAAGTCAAAGAATGAAACATATAGAATTTGTATTGTTCAATTGAAAGTATTCCAAACGGTGGTCTTCTCTATTACATACATAGAGTTCACAAGTAGCTTTGGAAACAAACAAAAAAAGCATAAATTCTTTTATGATTTTCTCTTGTGTTTTTTTTTTAATTTATTTCTTTTTACTTTTCATTAGATGTTCTATCACATCCCAAGCCATAACCTATCCCATCTTTAGTTTTCAAAACAGTTCATATTAATAAAATTCCAATGTTATTGATTGAGATGACGATGGAGACGATAATGATGTTGAATAAGAATAAGGAAAGAAAAGATAAACGGTGCTAGAAATATTATTATGAGTTAACATTCCTTAGAAGGTTTTTTTTTTTGTGTTTTAGTAGTGTTCAAAATGATATTGTCTGAAGCGGAATCAAAAAAAATTTTAGTCATTTGGATTTCAATCATTGAGAAAATTTTGGAATTTAAAAAATAACAATTTGTTCGGTAATGTCCAATTGTCTGCTTTCCAACTGCAGTGACAAATTATCGACAATTTAAATGTTTTAAAGGCTGAAATAGTTGCCAGTTACTTTCTGAACTTTACATGTTACGATACCACCCTAACTTACTTAACTTGAACGTTTGTCTTTCCTATTCCATTTATTATCTTGTTGACCAAATGTCATTATGTATTTACTGAAAATTCTAGCACAAAATTCCTCTACTATAAATGAATATTTAAAGAGTGTTTTAAGAGTTATTTTCTAAAGAAGTGAACTTAAAGATTTGAATATAAAAAAAACATTTTTAAGTAAATATTGTATAGTTGTGTGAATCCGGTAGGTTAGTAGTTGGTATTGATGTTTGTCAGTTTGATTCCAATTAAACAACTACATGGAATTCTTTGGGTTTAAAGTGACGCACAATTTTCTTGATAATCGATCGATCTATCTATCTATCTATCTATCTATCTATCTATCTATCTATCTATCTATCTATCTATCTATCTATCTATC